>NC_058521.1:274378003-274530503 GCF_904849725.1 Hordeum vulgare subsp. vulgare | reverse complement strand
TATTCGTTGACAAATTATGCACCTCTCAAAAGCTTGTTTTACAATCTTGTTGATTTCAAAATCTCTAAAAGCTCTAGCACATGAGTTTTCCCTACTTCCCACTAGGAAGGGCCAATCCTTTACTTTTATGTTGAGTCAGTAAACCTACTTCTTTCTATTCTAGAAAAGAGCACACACCTTATGTTGATAAAGATGCATGCATTTATATTGTTTCATTGGGAATTGCCATACCACACCTTTGTTGATATTGTCATTAAGATAAGTAAGTTTTTGTTAAAGCCTGGCTAAAGCAAACATCTTCCTTTGTGTTAGCATTTTCATGTCTTGACTAATAACATGTTCTTTCAAAAAGTTTCAATTGATCTCATCAAAATATAAGAGGAAGAGCAAAAAGTTAAAAGTTACTAGTTGTTCTTTGACCAAGGACATGTTTGCCATGCTTTGATGAGTTTTTTAGCTCTACTTTTGATTCTGATTGATGTTACTCTTTCATATGAGCCTTATGAGTTGAGATTGATGTTGAGGATGGTTGAGTCTAGTAGAGAAATTATGATGCTTCTTGTCCATATTCTTATTTATCGACACTTCACAATCTAAACTTGTGGATAGGTTTACCGAGTTCAGTATTCGCTTGGGGACAAGCGAGGTCTAAGCTTGGGGGAGTTGATACGTCCAAAATGCATCACTATTTTGTATCATAATTTGTCTCTATTCATTGATATATTTCACATTATGATGATGTACTTATAGTGTTTTTGTTTATTTTACAAAATTTACAACTTTCCGGTGCCGAAACAGCAGACACAGGATTCAGCGGAGAAAATAGCACGAAGAGTTACCATAACAGAACATCTCCAACTGCACTAAAATTTTGAGGGAAGGAGTTTCCAAACAGATCACGAAGACTGGCCGAAGGAGGGCCGAAGGGGGGCCACATGTCACCCACGCGACCTGCTGGCGCAGGCCACCCGTAGGCCACGCCCAGAGGCCGCCTGGGTGGTGGGTCCCACCTCCAGCGGTCTCCTTTGGCCTATATCATCCTCTTGACCTAAAATTTACGGGGGACAGAAGAGTTTCCGCAGTTCCGCCGTCGCTCCGCGGTGGAAACCTACAGAGAAGGAAAGACTTTTCCGGCGGGCAGATTCCGCCGGGGAGAACTCCTCCCGGAAGGGGATATCGTTCTCATCATCATCACCATCATAACGGGAACATCAAGATCATCATCACGATCATCGCCATCACCAGCACCATCCCCATTTTCATCCCATCTACCTGACCATTGCCATCGAAGTTGTACCTTGCACTATTCATCCCCTCTACTCTACCGGTGTTGATTACTATTTTTAGGTGAATACTATTGAGTTTTTGGAGAATTATTGTTATGAAATGATTGTTAATCATATTTTCATCACCTCTGATCATGATCTATTTTATGTCTTGTGAGTAGTTCTGTTAGTTCTTGAGGACATGGGAAAAGTCTAGATGCTAGTGGTCATATGATGTTGAACTAATATGAGTTGATTGATATTTAAGTTATGGTGTTATTCTTCTAGTGGTGTTATGTGAACGTCGACTACATAACGCTTCGACTTTTTAAGGACCTAGGGGAATTCATCGTGTATAAAGAATGCCTATGGTGGGTTGCCGGAGTGACATAAACCTGAACCCGAGTTCGCATACTTTTGCATGAGGGAGTATTGGATCCTAAAGTTTATTGCTATGGTTAGGCTTTGCCTTAATTTCTCTCTTGTATTTGCGGACGCTTGCAGGAGGAATTAATCATAAGAGTGCACTTGTCTTAGCCTAGACGGTGCACTACTTAAGATCCACCCACATAACACTTATCAATACCAAATATAGTACTAGATAGAATATGGCGAAAGCACTTGACTATATCTCCCATGTGTCCTCAGGAACGCCTTACTCTTTATAAGTTTAGTCCCTCAGCTTATCTTTTTGTTCAAAAGGATTGGGACACTTGCTGCACCTTGGCACCATTTACTTTACATATGTTTACTTCCTTGTTTCTATTACTAGAAAACTCATAATAAGTTACCTTTCAGTACTAGCACTTATTTCTTGCTCGAGATCACTTGTGAGTACCTTCTGCTCCTCGTTGGGTTCGACACTCTTACTTATCGAAAAGGCTAGAATAGATCCCCTACACTTGTGGGTCATAAACGACCTCCGCGGCGACCGCGACCCGTTGCCCCTACGCCACCTCGGACGCTCGGGCACCATCCGCAGGTGCGGCCCCTGAAGCTGTGGCATGATCCGAACGGGTCCTCTCGCCACCCTGGCGGCTGATGGTGCTCGCCCTCGTCCCCTAGCAATGGTTAGGGGAGAGCGCTACCTGAAGCTAAGAAAAATACTACAAGAATAACTTGGGGGTGCTGAGCATTTCAGGAGTTGGATGGATGAGCAAAACCCGCTCGCAAACCCCCTAATTTATAGGGCGAGGCACGGGGGCTAGCCCTCCTCCCTCCAGAAACTGTCGCCCCTCTCGCCCAATCACCCATGATGACGAGCGAATAGGGAGCCGCCCTGCTGCACCAATGCATGCGGTGTTGAAAATATGCCCTAGAGGCAATAATAAATTAGTTATTATTATATTTCTTTGTTCATGATAATCGTTTATTATCCATTCTATAATTGTATTTATTGGAAACACAATACTTGTGTGGATACATAGACAAAACACTGTCCCTAGTAAGACTCTAGTTGACTAGCTCGTTGATCAAAGATGGCCAAGGTTTCCTGGCAATAGGCAAGTGTTGTTACTTGATAACGGGATCACATCATTAGGAGAATCATGTGATGGACTATACCCAAACTAATAGACGTAACATGTTGATCGTGTCATTTTGTTGCTACTGTTTTCTGCGTGTCAAGTATTTGTTCCTATGACCATGAGATCATATAACTCACTGACACCGGAGGAATTCTTTGTGTGTATCAAACGTCGCAACGTAACTGGGTGACCATAAAGATGCTCTACAGGTATCTCCGAAGGTGTTAGTTGAGTTAGTATGGATTGAGACTGGGATTTGTCACTCCGTGTGACAGAGAGGTATCTCGGGGCCCACTCGGTAATACAACATCACACACAAGCCTTGCAATCAATGTGACTTAGTGTAAGTTGCGGGATCTTGTATTACGGAACGAGTAAAGGGACTTGCCGGTAAACGAGATTGAAATAGGTATGCGGATACTGACGATCGATTCTCGGGCAAGTAACATACCGAAGGACAAAGGGAATGACATACGGGATTATATCAATCCTTGGCACTGAGGTTCAAACGATAAGATCTTCGTAGACTATGTAGGATCCAATATGGGCATCCAGGTCCCGCTATTGGATATTGACCGAGGAGTCTCTCGGGTCAAGTCTACATAGTTCTCGAACCCGCAGGGTCTGCACACTTAAGGTTCGACGTTGTTTTATGCGTATTTGAGTTATATGGTTGGTTACCGAATGTTGTTCGGAGTCCCGGATGAGATCACGGACGTCACGAGGGTTTCCGGAATGGTCCGGAAACGAAGATTGATATATAGGATGACCTCATTTGATTACCGGAAGGTTTTCGGAGTTACCGGGAATGACGAATGGGTTCCGGGAGTTCACGGGGGGGGGGGCAACCCACCCCGGGGAAGCCCATAGGCCTTGGGGTGGCGCACCAGCCCTTAGTGGGCTGGTGGGACAGCCCAAGAAGGCCCTCTGCGCCATAGGAAGAAAATCAAAGAGAAAAGAAAAAAAAGGAGGAGGTGGGAAAGGGAAGGACTCCACCTTCCAAACCAAGTTTGATTCGGTTTGGAAGGGGAGACCTTCCCCCCTTGGCTCGGCCGAACTCCTATCCTTGGACCCCAAGGCAAGGCTCCCCCTCTTCCCCCTATATATACGGAGGTTTTAGGGCTGATTTGAGATAACTTTGCCACGGCAGCTCGACCACATATCTCTACGGTTTTACCTCTAGATCGCGTTTCTGCGGAGCTCGGGCGGAGCCCTGCTGAGATAAGATCATCACCAACCTCCGGAGCGCCGTCACGCTGCCGGAGAACTCTTCTACCTCTCCGTCTCTCTTGCTGGATCAAGAAGGCCGAGATCATCGTCGAGCTGTACGTGTGCTGAACGCGGAGGTGCCGTCCGTTCGGCACTAGATCGTGGGACTGATCGCGGGACGGTTCGCGGGGCGGATCGAGGGACGTGAGGACGTTCCACTACATCAACCGCGTTCACTAACGCTTCTGCTGTGCGGTCTACAAGGGTACGTAGATCGAACATCACCATGATAGGTCTTCGTGCGCGTAGGAAAATTTTTGTTTCCCATGCGACGTTCCCCAACAGTGGCATCATGAGCTAGGTTCATGCGTAGATGTCTTCTCGAGTAGAACACAAAAGTTTTTGTGGGCGGTGATGTGCGTTTTGTTGCCCTCCTTAGTCTTTTCTTGATTTCGCGGTATTGTTGGATTGAAGCGGCTCGGACCAACATTACTCGTACGCTTACGAGAGACTGGTTTCATCGCTACGAGTAACTCCGTTGCTCAAAGATGACTGGCAGGTGTCAGTTTCTCCAACTTTACCTTGATGAGGTTAAATAGCAATTCATATATCTCCGTTGTGGTGTTTACGTAAGTAAGATGCGATCCTACTAGATACCCATGGTCACCACGTAAAACATGCAACAACAAATTAGAGGACGTCTAACTTGTTTTTGCAGGGTATGCTTGTGATGTGATATGGCCAATGATGTGATGTGATATATTGGATGTATGAGATGATCATGTTGTAATAGTTAATATCGACTTGCACGTCGATGGTACGGCAACCGGCAGGAGCCATAGGGTTGTGTTTAAACTAACGTTTGTGCTTGCAGATGCGTTTACTATATTGCTAGGACGTAGCTTTAGTAGTAATAACATGAGTAGCACGACAACCCCGATAGCGACACGTTGATGGAGATCATGATGATGGAGATCATGGTGTGACGCCGGTGACAAGAAGATCGTGCCGGTGCTTTGGTGATGGAGATCAAGAAGCGCATGATGATGGCCATATCATGTCACTTATGAATTGCATGTGATGTTAATCCTTTTTGCACCTTATCTTGCTTAGAACGACGGTAGCATTATGAGGTGATCTCTCACTAAAATTTCAAGACGAAATTGTGTTCTCCTCGACTGTGCACCGTTGCGACAGTTCTTCGTTTCGGGACACGACGTGATGATCGGGTGTGATAGACTCAACGTTCACATACAACGGGTGCAAAACAGTTGCACATGCAGAACACTCGGGTGAAGCTTGACGAGCCTAGCATGTGCAGACATGGCCTCGGAACACATGAGTCCGAAAGGTCGAGCATGAATCGTATAGTTGATATGATTAGCATAGAGATGCTTACCACTGAAACTATTCTCGACTCACGTTATGATCGGACTTGAGATAGTGGATTTGGATCATGTACCACTCAAATGACTAGAGAGATGTACTTTTTGAGTGGGAGTTCTTAAGTAATATGATTAATTGAACTAATTGTCATGAACATAGTCTAATGGTCTTTGCGAATTACGATGTAGCCTGCGCTATAGCTCTACTGTTTTTTATATGTTCCTAGAGAAAATTTAGTTGAAAGTTGATAGTAGCAAACTTTGAAGAGGATTGTCCTCGTTGCTGCGCAGAAGGCTTATGTCCTTAATGCACCACTCGGTGTGCTGCACCTCGAGCGTCGTCTGTGGATGCTGTGAACATCCGACATACACGTTTCTGATGACTACACGATAGTTCAGTGCAAAATACTTCATGGCTTAGAAGCAAGGCACCGAAGACGTTTTGAAACGTCACGGAACATAAGTGATGTTCTAAAGAGATGAAATTGTGATTTCATGCTCGTGCCCTTGTTGAGTGGTACGAGACCTCCGACAAGATTCTTTGCCCACAAAGTAAAGGAGAAAAGCTCAATCGTTGAGCGTGTGCTCAGATTGTCTTAGTACGACAATCGCTTGAATCAAGTGGGAGTTAATCTTCCAGATGAGATAGTGAAGGTTCTCCAAAGTCACTGCCACCAAGCTGTGAGAGCTTCGTGATGAACTACAACATATCAAGGATAGATACAATGATCCTTGAGCGATTCGCGATGTTTGACACTGCGAAAGTAGAAATAAAAAAGGAGCATCAATAGTTGATGGTTTGTAAAACCACTAAGTTTCAAGTAAGGCAAGGGCTAGAAGGGATACTCCGGGAAACGGCAAAACAGTTCCTGCACTAACGAAGAGACCCAAGATTAAACCAAACCTGAGACTAAGTGCTTCTGTAATGAGGGCATAGTCACTGAGGCGGAGCAACTCTAGATACTTGGTAGATAGGAAGGCTGGCAAAAGTCGAAAGAAATATATTTGATATACATGATGTTGATGTGTACTTTACTAGTACTCCTAGTAGCACGAGGGTATTGGATACCGGTTCGGTTGCTAAGTGATTAGTAACGCGAAATGAAAGCTACGGCATAAACGGAGACTAGCTAAAGGTGAGGTGACGATACGTGTTGGAAGTGTTTCCAAGGTTGATATGATCAAACGTCGCACGCTCCTTCTACCATCGGGATTGGTGTTAAACCTAAATAATTGTTATTTGGTGCTTGCGTTAAGCATGAACATGATTGGATCGTGTTTATTGCAATACGATTATTCATTTAGAGAGAATAGTGGTTACTCTATTTGCTTGAATAATCACCTTCAATGGTTTATTGAATCCCGATCGTAGTGTTACACATGTTCATGATATTGGTGCCAAAAGATACGAGGTAATGATGATAGTACCACTTACTTGTGGCACTGCCGCTTGAGTCATGTTAGTATAAATTGCATGAAGAGGCTCCATGCTGATGGATCTTTATATTCACTTGATTTTGAATCACTAGTGACATGCTAATCATACCACATGAGCAAGGCCTTGTTTTCATTGAGATGAAACAAGATAGTAACTTGTTGGAAGTGATACATTTTGATGTATGTAGTCCAATGGGTGCTGAGGCACGCAGTGGATATCATTATGTTCTTACTTCAATGACGATTTGAGCAGATACAAGAGTATTTACTTAATGAATCACAAGTCTGAAATATTGAAAGGTTCAATTCTGTTTCAGGAGTGAAGTTCGTCGTAACAAGAGGATAAACTGTCTACGATATGATCATAGAAATGAATATCTGAGTTACGAGTTTTGTTACGCAGTTAAGACAATGTGGAAGTTGTTTCGCAGTTCATGCCACCTGGAACATCACAGTGTGATGATGTGTCTGAACGTCCTAGCCACGCACTATTTGGTATGGTGCATTCTATGATGTCTCTTATCGAATTACCACTATCGTTTATGGGTTATGCATTAGAGACAACCGCATTCACTTTAAATAGGGCACCGCGTATTTCCGTTGAGATGACACAGTATAGACTGAGGTTTAGAGAAATCTAAACTGTTGTTTCCTGAAAGTTTGGGGCTTCGACACTTATGTGAAAAAGTTTCAGTCTGATAAGCTCGAACCCAAAGCGGATAAATGCATCTTCATAGGATATCCAAAACAGTTGGGTACATCTCCTATCTCAGATCCGAAAGCAAAGTGTTTGTTTCTAGAAACGGATCCTTTCTCGAGGAAAGGTTTCTCTCAAAAGAATTGAGTAGGAGGGTGGTAGAACTTGATGAGGTTATTGAACCATCACTTCGACCAGTGTGTAGCAGGGCGCAGGAAGTTGTTCCTGTGGAGCCTACACCAATTGAAGTGAAAACTGATGGTGGTGATCATCGAGCATCGGATCAAGTTACTACAAGCCTCGTAGGTTGACAAGGTCGCGTACTACTGCAGAGTGGTACAGTAACACTGTCTTGGAGGTCATGTTGTTGAGCAACAGTGAACCTACGAGTTATGGAGAAAGCAATGGTGGGCGCGGATACCGACAAATGGCTGGAGGCCAGGAAATCCGAGAGAGGATCCATGTATGAAAAAAAAGTGTATACTTTGGAAGAACTACTTGATGGTCATAGGACTATTGAGTAAAGATGGATCTTTAAAAGGAAGACAGACGATGATGGTGATAAGTCACTATTAAGAAAAGCTCGACTTGTCGCAAAGATGTTTCCGACAAGATCAAACAGTTGACTATGATGAGACTTTCTCACTCGTAGCGATGCTAAAAGTCTGTTAGAATTATGTTAGTAGTTGCTGCATTATTTGTGAAATATTGCACGTAGGATGTCAAAACATTGTTTCCTCGACGGTTTCCTTGAGCAAACATTGTATGTGATACAACCAGGAGGTTTTGTCGATCCTGAAGATACTAGCAAGTATGCAAGCTCCAGTGATCCTTCAATGGACTGGTGCAAGCATCTCGGAGTTGGAATATACACTTTGATGAGATGATCAAGCATTTTGGGTTTGTACAAGGTTTATGAGAAACTTGTATTTCGAAAGAAGTGAGTGGGAGCACTATAGAATTTCTGATAAGTATATGTGGTTGACATATTGTGGATCAGAAGTAATGTGGAATTTCTGTCAAGCATACAAGGTTGTTTGAAAGGAGTTTTCAAAGGAATACCTGGATTGAGCTACTTGAACGTTGAGCATCAAAGATCTATGGAGATAGATCGAAAGCGCTTAATGGAAGTTTCAACAAGATGCATGCCTTGACAAGTTTTGAAGGAGTTCAAAATAGATCAGCAAAGAAGGAGTTCTTGGTTGCGTTGTAAGATGTAAATTTGAGTAAGACTCAAAACCCGACCACGGCAGAATAAAGAGAATAGACGAAGGTCGTCTTCTATGCCTTAGCCATAGACTCTAAAGTATGCCATGGCGAGTACCGCACCTGATGTGTGCCTTGCAGCAAGTCTGTTGAGAGGTACAGAGAGTGATCCATGATTGAATCACTAGAAGCGGTCAAAATTTATCCTTAGTAACTGATGGACTAAGGATTTTTTTCTCGATTATGGAGGTGGTTAAAGAGTTCGTCGTAAAGGGTTACGTCGATGTAAGCTTTGACACTAATCCGAATAACTATGAGTAGTGAAACGGATTCGTATAGTAGAGTAGATATTTGGAGTATTTCCGAATAGCACATAGTAGCAGCATCTATAAGATGACATAAAGATTTGTAAAGAACACACAGATCTGAAAATTTCAGAACCGTTGACTAAAACCTCTCTCATGAGCAAGACGTGAGCAGACCCCATAACTATATGGGTGTTGGATTCGTTGGAATCACATGGTGATGTGAACTAGATTATTGACTCTAGTGCAAGTGGGAGACTGTTGGAAATATGCCCTAGAGGCAATAATAAATTAGTTATTATTATATTTCTTTGTTCATGATAATCGTTTATTATCCATGCTATAATTGTATTGATTGGAAACACAATACTTGTGTGGATACATAGACAAAACACTGTCCCTAGTAAGCCTCTAGTTGACTAGCTCGTTGATCAAAGATGGCCAAGGTTTCCTGGCCATAGGCAAGTGTTGTTACTTGATAACGGGATCACATCATTAGGAGAATCATGTGATGGACTAGACCCAAACTAATAGACGTAGCATGTTGATCGTGTCATTTTGTTGCTACTGTCTTTTGCATGTCAAGTATTTGTTCCTATGACCATGAGATCATATAACTCACTGACACCGGAGGAATGCTTTGTGTGTATCAAACGTCGCAACGTAACTGGGTGACTATAAAGATGCTCCACAGGTATCTCCGAAGGTGTTAGTTGAGTTAGTATGGATCGAGACTGGGATTTGTCACTCCGTGTGACGGAGAGGTATCTCGGGGCCCACTCGGTAATACAACATCACACACAAGCCTTGCAAGCAATTTGACTTAGTGTAAGTTGCGGGATCTTGTATGACGGAACGAGTAAAGAGACTTGCCGGTATACGAGATTGAAATAGGTATGCGGATACTTACGATCGAATCTCGGGCAAGTAACATACCGAAGGACAAAGGGAATGACATACGGGATTATATGAATCCTTGGCACTGAGGTTCAAACGATAAGATCTTCGTAGAATATGTAGGATCCAATATGGGCATACAGGTCCCGCTATTCGATGTTGACCGAGGAGGCCCTCGGGTCATGTCTACATAGATCTCGAACCCGCAGGGTCTGCACACTTAAGGTTCGACGTTGTTTTATGCGTATTTGAGTTATATGGTTGGTTACCGAATGTTGTTCAGAGTCCCAGATGAGATCATAGACGTCACGAGGGTTTCCGGAATGGTCCAGAAACGAAGATTGATATATAGGATGACCTCATTTGATTACCGGAAGGTTTTCGGAGTTACCGGGTGATGGGGTCATAGTCCTAGGGTAGGGTCATAGGCCTGTCATATAGGTCCTACCCAAGGACTACCCCTCACAAAGGACAAGGCCCTAGTCAGTCCCGACTGAATTAAGGGGTCCCCATCATCCAGTCGGTAACGGGTCCTCAACCATCCAGTCGGAGACTAGCATTTGGAGGATACCAAGCTAACTGAATGGCTACACTCGGTACGTCGTAACCTCTGTGGAGGGAAACTGCCGTACGTTTCCGGGTGCATTTAATAGCATTTAGAGAATACGTTACCTGTAACATACATATTCAATCCCCACTACTCCACCCCTGTACCGGAACCGTTGTGGAGGGCAGCGCACTCTATATAAGCCGCCCTCCCCCACTGGTAGAGGGGTTAGCAAATCATTGTATTCCATATTCCACTCGACAGCAAGCTCCGAGAGCACTGAGACGTAGGGCTGTTACCTCCACCGCTGAGGGGCCTGAACTCATACAACCTCACCGTAGCTAGGACTCTGCCCATCTCATTCGTACCCTACACATCTACTGTCAGGCTTATACCCACGACAGTTGGCGCCCACCGTGGGGCAGGCATCTAAGCGACTTTCGGCGAGTTTGCGACTACTTCCTTTCGTCATGTCGTCCGGTGGAGATTCGAGCATGGGTCACCAGATCTTCTTCGGCGCTCTCTCCTTCATCGTCAACGATTCGGAGTGGCTTCGGGATGTGCCCCTCGACATCGAGGCGCTTCCCCGTCGCGGGGCTACGCACTTCCGTGCCGGCGCCCGCGGCATTCTTCTTCTCCAGCGGTCGGCTCTGGTGTCGACCTACACCGCCGTCACGCGCCGCGTCAAGCGGTCCCGCCGTCCGCGGCTCCAGCGTTGGGTGCAACACGCCCAGGCGCGCCAGAACGCATCTTCGCAAGTGGCCGTTCTTGAGTCCGTTGTGGTTGCCCCGTCGTCCCAGCACTCGGACTCGGTTCCGACTGAGTTTCCTTCTGAGTATGCGGGTCACGGGCCCGCAGAAGAAGTACACATGGCCAACTCCCATGAAGATCCCCGTCAGGCTGGCTGGAACGAGCACGAGATCGGCAAAGCGTCCGGCGCACGTCGTCCACCTCGCTGTTCTGGTAGTCGGCACACTCGGCGGAGCAACGTGGAGCTGTTCCGCACACCACTCCTCAACTTGGCTGCAGCTGCCAAGATAGCCGATTCCCTCCAGCCGATTGATTCAGAGGCTGGTAGAGGGATCGAGCAGATCCGAGCCCTGTTGCACACGGCGCAGCAGCAGAATTTGGCGGTCTCCCAGTCGCACAACCGTATCTATAATAGTTCCCTCCACGTGAATACGCATCGGTCGGTTCACAGCCCTGGTTCCCATCAGCGCCACACGGGAGGCAGCCGTTCCATGATTCATGAAGATCGCCGCCGCTCACGCACCCCTCCGCGGGGTGGGCCATATGGGTCCCGACATCATGATGATTGGCGTTCAGTCGGCGACACTTACGACCCAAGACCCGACGCAAGAGGACATATCGCCCAGCGAAGAGTCGACAGAGGTCGAGCCCACCGCGATGGTCGCGATACCGACCGTCCGAGTGGAAGTAGGGCCACCGTGTCTGGTCCCGAGTGTTTCAGTCGAGCCATCCGTTCGGCTGACATCCCTCCCAACTTCCGATTGGCGACGAGAATTAGCAAGTTCACAGGAGAGTCCAAGCCAGAAACATGGTTGGATGACTACCGAGTGGCGGTCCAGATCGGAGGAGGGGACGACCATGTCGCCATGAAGCACCTCCCTCTGATGCTCGATGGCTCTGCACGAGCGTGGCTAAACCAGTTGGCCCCCTCAAGCATCTACAGTTGGGCAGATCTGGCCCGAGTGTTCATCAGGACCTTCGAAGGGACGTGCAAGCGCCCTGCTGGCCTTGTGGAGCTCCAGCACTGCGTCCAGAAGCAGAATGAGCCCCTGCGTGACTTCATCCAGCGTTGGACGACTCTCTATCACACGGTGGAGAACGTCACCGAGCATCAAGCAGTCTGCGCTTTCAAGGCAGGCGTACGGTACAGGGATCTGTACCTGAAGTTCGGCCGAACAAGCGACATCTCCATGAGCAAGATGATGGAGATAGCAACACGCTACGCAAATGGCGAAGAAGAGGACCGCATCCGGAGCGGCAAGCACAAAACAGTCGCTGATGGCGATGGGGGCAACACTCGGAAGCAGAAGCAGAAAGCTCTGGCCACTTTGCAAGCGGAGGCTGCAGCCGTAACCAATGCCAAGTTCAAGGGTAAAGGGAAGGCTCAGTTCACCCCCAAGAAGAAGCAGTTGAATAACCCCATCCTGGACCAGCCATGTCCGGTTCATACGAAGATGGACGAAGAAGGCAACCCCATATATGCGAATCATACCACTCGACAGCGTCGCCTCCTGATCCAGGGGTTCAGCGAAGGGCAACCGATGGGGAGGATAAGGAGGATCCGTTCCCCCAAGTCCATGCAACCCTGATGATCTTTGCTGACGTCGAGAGCAAGAGCCGACTGAAGCTGGTGAACAGAGAGGTGAACATGGCCACCCCTTCCAACCCCAAGTTCCTCAAATGGTCTCAGACTGCGATCACCTTCGACCAGTCGGATCATCCGGCACATGTACCCACCCCGGGGAGACAGGCCCTGGTCGTCGACCCGGTGGTAGAAGGAGTTCAACTGCGCAAAGTCCTCATGGATGGCGGCAGCGGCTTGAACATCATGTACGCCGACACCCTCAAGGGGATGGGCATCCCGATGTCCAAACTCAGCGAGAGCAGCATGCAGTTCCACGGAGTCGTCCCTGGATGGAAGGCCAAGTCACTCGGCCAGATCGCGTTGGACGTCGTTTTCGGCTCCGACAAGAACTTCCGCAAGGAAAAGCTGACGTTCGAAGTGGTTGACTTCCAGAGCACTTATCACGCAATTCTGGGTCGCCCAGCGTATGCGCACTTCATGGCCCGTCCATGTTACGTGTACCTAAAGCTGAAGATGCCAGGCCCGAAAGGTGTGATCACCATCACAGGCAATCGGCAGCGGGCTGAAGAGTGTCTGCAGCAGGGATCAAGAATCGCCGACCAGCAGATGGCCGTCCTCGAGCTGGACGAGTACAAGAAAACAGTCGACCCCGCTGACCTGATGCGCTCAAAGAAGCCGGCTTCAGAGTCTGCATTTCAGTCGGCGGGAGAGACGAAGAAGGTCAGCATCCACCCGAGAGACGCCACTGCTGCCCCGACGAACATCCCTACCACCCTCGATCCTAAATAGGAAGCCGAGCTCACCCAAGTCCTCCGTGACTGGGACATCTTCGCGTGGAAACCCTCTGACATGCCAGGTGTACCCAGGGACTTGGCTGAGCACCGACTGCACGTGGATTCCACGGCTCGGCCTGTCCGAGAGCGCCTGCGCCGGTCCGCCGCGCACAAGAGGAAGGCAATCGGGGAAGAGGTGGCCAAGCTGCTGGCAGCCAACTTCATTCGCGAGGTTCACCACTCCGAGTGGCTCGCCAATGTTGTCATGGTGCCCAAGAAGGACAAGTCGCTCCGAATGTGCATTGACTTCAAGCATCTCAATAAGGTCTGCCCGAAAGACCATTTTCCGCTCCCCCGCATAGATCGAATTGTCGATTCGACTGCGGGTTGCGAGCGTCTGTCATTTCTTCATACCTACTCAGGCTATCATCAGATCCGTCTGTATGGTCCTGAAGAGTTAAAAACAGCCTTCATCACCCTTTCGGGTGCTTCTGCTACATCACTATGCCGTTCGGTCTGAAGAATGCAGGAGCTACCTTTATGCGCATGATCCAAAAATGTCTCCTCGATCAGATCGGTCGGAATGTGGAGGCGTATATGGATGATATCGTAGTCAAGTCACGCATAGTTTCCGACCTGCTGACTGACTTGGCAGAAATATTCGCCAACCTTCGTAGGTACGATATCAAGCTCAACCCAGCCAAATGTTCATTCGGTGTTCCCAGCGGAAAGTTACTCAGTTTCTTCGTTTCCGAACGAGGGATCGACGTCAACCCCGAAAAGATCGGGACCATCGTCCGAATGGAGAGGCCGCTCAGAATACACGATGTTCAACGGCTCACAGGTTGCCTAGCGGCTTTGAGCAGATTCATCAGTCGACTCGGCGAAAAAGCACTTCCTCTGTACCGACTCATGAAGAAATCAGATACTTTTGAGTGGACAGATGAAGCCCAAGTCGCATTCGACGACCTCAAAGTCCTTCTTTCCACCTAGTCGGTTCTTACTGCTCCGCTCAGTAAAGAGCCCCTTCTTCTGTATATCGCGGCTACAAATCAAGTCGTCAGTACTATTCTTACAGTCAAACGAGAAGAAGAAGGCAAAGCATACAAAGTTCAGCGGCCAGTGTACTACGTCTCCGAAGTCTTGACCCCTTCCAAGCAGAGGTATCCCCATTATCAAAAACTTATCTACGGGATTTACATGACTGCGAAGAAGGTGGCCCATTATTTCCAAGACCACTCGGTGTCTGTCGTTTCTGATGCTCCATTATCGGAAATTCTCCACAATCGAGATGCGTCAGACTGAGTGGCGAAGTGGGAGATGGAGATGCTGTACTGTGACATCAAGTTCGAGGCCAAGAAAGCTATTAAGTCTCAAGCTCTGGCTGACTTCATAGCAGAATGGGTAGAACAACAGCAACCGACCCACATCTGCTCGGCTCATTGGACAATGTTCTTTGATGGGTCCAAGGTGTTGAATGGCTCCGGCGTTGGCGTTGTGATCGTATCACCAAAGGGCGACAAGCTCAAGTACATGCTACAGATACACTTCGATTCCTCCAACAACGAGGCGGAGTATGAAGCTCTCCTCTACGGGTTGCGTATGGCCATCTCACTCGGCGTCCGTCGCCTGATGGTCTACGGCGATTTAGATCTGGTGGTCAATCAAGTGATGAAAGAATGGGACGTCAGAAACCCCACCATGACTACATACTGCAATGCAGTGAGGAAGCTTGAGAAGAAGTTTGAAGGTCTAGAACTTCACCATGTTCCAAGACTGAAGAACCAAGCAGCTGACGAGTTAGCAAAACTCGGATCCAGTCGGCGACCTGTCCCGAGTGACGTCTGCCTCGAGCACCTCCACCTCCCCTCAGTCAAAGAAGATCCTTTCACAGAGGAACCAGTACAACCCAAGAGCACAACAGATCCGACTGAAGTCGATGTACCTGCTGTGGTTGATCTGGTCATGGAGATTCTGGCTGTCATTCCCGATTGGACTGTGCCGATCATGGCATATATCTTGAGTCAAGAACTTCCAGAAGACGAAGTCCAAGCCAGGCAGATAGTCCGCAGGCTGAAGTCATTCACTATCATTGATGGCCAATTGTACAAGGAAAGTATCTCGGGCGTCCTTCAACGATGCATCTCCCCAGAGGAGGGGCAGCTGATTCTGGAGGATATTCACTCGGGGACCTGCGGTCATCACGCTTCTTCGAGAGCAATCGTCGCCAAGGCATTCAGGGCTGGCTTCTTTTGGTTGCACGCTAACGAGATGTCTAAGGATATGGTTGATCGATGTGAGGGCTGCCAGTTCTACTCCAACAAGTCCCACAAGCCAACGTCTGCGTTGAAGACGATCCCTCTGGTGTGCCGTTTGCAGTGTGGGGATTAGATACAGTCGGCCCATTCAGGACAGGCCAAGGTGGATACACACATCTGTTGGTGGCAGTCGACAAGTTCATGAAATGGATCGAAGCGAAGCCCATCAAGAAGCTCGATGCCTCAACAACCGACAAGTTTGTCAGGGACATCATCTTCAGATTCGGTGTACCTCACAGTATAATCACAGACAACGGGACAAACTTTGACTCGGACAGATTCAAAGGTTTCTATACAAGCCAAGGCATCCGAGTGGATTGTGCTTCCGTAGCACATCCTTAGTCCAATGGACAAGCAGAGCGGGCAAACGGACTTATTTTGCAAGGTTTGAAGCCCCGACTCCTGCGAGAGATAGGACATGCCGCTGGCGCTTGGGTTACCGAGCTACCTTCAGTGCTTTGGGGACTTCGCACAACCCCGAACAGATCTACAGGGCGATCACCGTTCTTCCTCGTTTATGGAGCAGAAGCGGTCCTTCCGAGTGACTTGCTTCACAATGCGCCACGAGTCGAACTCTTCTCCAAAGCCGAAGTAGAACAAGCAAGGCAAGACAGAGTGGATCTTCTGGAGGAGGAGCGCGAGATGGCATTAACTCGCTCGACCATTTATCAACAAAATCTGCGGCGTTTTCATGCACGCCACGTCAGAAGTCGCACGTTCCAAGCAGGCGATCTAGTGCTCCGAGTGGATCAGCAAAGACCTCACAAGTTGGCTCCGGCCTGGGAAGGACCCTTCATCATCTCCAAGGTGCTGAACAACGGAGCATACAGACTCTACAACATCGAGAGGGAGACAAACGAGCCGCGTGCATGGAACGGAGATCTCCTGAAGTGCTTCTACACGTGACCGTCGACTGAAGCAATGTAAAGAACAAGTGTTGGCGAAATAATATAAAGCAGATAGAGTTTTTTGCAGGTCCAAAGTTCTTCCGCGGTCGCAGACTTTGGTCTCAAAAAAACAACTTAGCTACGATCCAGAATCGCCTAAGTATTAACCTTCTCCGAGTGTGCACTACACGTCACACTCGGGGGCTTAGCTACGATCCAGAATCGCCTAAGTACTAACTATCTCCGAGTGTGCACTACACGTCACACTCGGAGGCTTAGCTGCGATCCAGCATCGCCTAAGTACTACCTATCTCCGAGTGTGCACTACACGTCACACTCGGGAGCTTAGCTGCGATCCAGCATCACCTAAGTACTAACTATCTCCGAGTGTGCACTACACATCACACTCGGGGGCTTAGCTGCGATCCAGCATCGCCTAAGTACTAACTATCTCCGAGTGTGCACCACACGTCACACTCGGAGGCTTAGCTGCGATCCAGCATCGCCTAAGTACTACCTATCTCCGAGTGTGCACTACACGTCACACTCGGGAGCTTAGCTGCGATCCAGCATCGCCTAAGTACTAACGATCTCCGGGTGTGCACTACACGTCACACTCGGGGGCTTAGCTGCGATCCAGAATCGCCTAAGTATTAACCTTCTCCGAGTGTGCACTACACGTCACACTCGGGGGCTTAGCTGCCATCCAGCATCGCCTAAGTACTAACTATCTCAGAGTGTGCACTACACGTCACACTCGGAGGCTTAGCTGCGATCCAGCATCGCCTAAGTACTACCTATCTCTGAGTGTGCACTACACGTCACACTCCGGAGCTTAGCTGCGATCCAGCATCGCCTAAGTACTAACGATTTCCGAGTGTGCACTACACATCACACTCGGGGGCTTAGCTGCGATCCAGAATCGCCTAAGTATTAACCTTCTCCGAGTGTGCACTACACGTCACACTCGGGGGCTTAGCTGCGATCCAGCATCGCCTAAGTACTACCTATCTCCGAGTGTGCACTACACGTCACACTCGGGAGCTTAGCTGCGATCCAGCATCGCCTAAGTACTAACGATCTCCGAGTGTGCACTACACGTCACACGTGGGGGCTTAGCTACGATCCAGCATCGCCTAAGTACTAACTATCTCCGAGTGTGCACTACACATCACACTCGGGGGCTTAGCTGCGATACAGAATCGCCTAAGTATTAACCTTCTCCGAGTGTGCACTAAACGTCACACTCGGGAGCTTAGCTGCGATCAAGAATCGTCTAAGTATTAACCTTCTCCGAGTGTACTCTTAACGTCACACTCGGAGACTTAGGGAATTCCACGGACCCTCAATGAGGCTCACGCAGATGTCAAAACAACTGGCATGTTCTGAATGTTTGCCTTTGGCTTCACCAAGAAATGCCAAACAAAAACCCGAATCAAAATTGCAATAGAAGAGCAAAAATTCAATTCAAAGCTCTAGCAAAGATAGTTTACTTGGTGGGGATCAAGCTTACCCGCACCGATCTAAGAATGTGACGGCCAACAGCAGTGGCCAAAGTTTCTTACAGATTAACACTCGGCATACCGAGGATAAAGTTTTTTCACGCGTCAGTTGGGTCGGCGCCAGGACTGGAGGGCTCCACGAAGGTGTCCAAGTCGATTCCGTCGGCGACGCGGGTAGCACTCTCAAGGAACGTCTCCATGAAGTCTTCGAATCGAAGCTTCTTCGTGTGGGCGACCTTCAGTGTCTTCAACTTCTGCTCGCGCACCTCCTTGCAATGGACTCGGACCAAGGACAGAGCAACATCTGCACCACAACGAGCTGCAGATTTCTTCCACAACTGCACTCGGTTGGGAATCTCCTCCAGTCGGGCCATCAGGTTCTCCATCTCTGCCGCGACTCATCCTCTGGCCAAAGTTCCTTCTCAATTCGGCCGACGACCTCTCTCAGTCGACCGATGAAAGGACCCACTTTTCCTACGCGGATATGCGCCCGGAGCAGATCCCGATTGGCGTCCTCGCCGAGTGGCACGTTGTCGCGAATGGACCGCTCCACGTCCGTCGCTTCAGCTTCAGCATCAACGCAAAAGTCAGCAACAAAAGGGCAAGCATATAATAAACGCCGAGTGTGACGCACACAGTACAAGCACTCGGCAAAACATAAGACTTACCATCCAGACACGTCATCATCTGCCCAGCCCAGTTGCTGACATACTTCTCCTGAGCGGTGCATCGCTTATTCAGGACGACCATCTGATTCGTGAGAGCAGTCCTCTGTTTCTTCATTTTTTCCACTTCCTCAGTCAACACCTTTTTCGCTTCACGCGCCTCCTCCAAGGACTTCTCTCGTCCCTCCAGAGCATCTTTCATGCCGGCCATTGTGACCATAGCCGCATCAAGCTCCCCAGCGAATTGGTTCCTCTCCGCTCTGAGAGCCTCATAGGCCGTCCCCATTTCACAAGTTTTCTGCCACCAAGCACCAAGGAACAATCAGAAAGTTCAATAGTTAAAAGTCTTAGTTCTTCAGACCACTGCCGACGCAAGCAGTCGACAACGGTCTCGGGGACTACACCCAGTGGGTTCACTGAGAGTAACCCCACTGGCATGCAGCTCAAGCAGGCCTGCCCTATTGACATGCATGTTATGACCTAAATAAATAATCATGCACCGGATTAAAATGATTTAAACATGTAAAATGTTCAGAATTTCATGTAGATTTACAATATCTAACTTTCAACCGTGATAAAAATGTTTAACTTGATGTTTTCATTTAATTTGCATAAATGCATGTTTAAACAGATTATTTCGTAATTAACCATAACTCCGATTCAAATATTTTGTATACATAAGTTGCCTATAAAAATGTGTAGACTAACATGGTGCATTGTATTTTCCTATTTAGCAAATATAAAATATGTTTATGCAAAAGAGGACTAAATTCATAATTCAAACATGGGCTCATTTCGAAAATGCTATGTGTTGTTTTTAACCTCATTTAAAATGTCTAGAACTCTATATGATATAGTTGTTTATGCTTCACCGCTTGCCATGTTAGCAAACATTTAAAGTTGTCGAGTAAATAAATGAGAGTGAACTAAATAATTCGAACATGGAGTTTCGTCAATATGCTACTCGTTGCATATTGAGCTTCATTTAATGTGTAGTATTAAATTGTTGTATTTTGTCATGCCTTGCATATTTAAATGAACGTGCATCATATTTGATTGTGCATCATGTCTTGGATATTTTGTGGTGTTTACTAGTTCCTTTTGCTTGTTTTCGGATTGCTTCTTATCGATAGAGTTCCGAAACCGATTAGGAGTGTGATGATTCGTTTGACTACGCTAGTTTGTCTACTTCACGGATTCGCTTTTCTTCCAAGCGGGATCTCAGGAAAGATAACCATTTCCCTGGATACCACTACTATCATTGTCATGCTAGTTGTCTCGTTTCTATCGCTATGTCTCAATGCCTACTACTTGGTTGTAAAAACCTCCTAAAATGGCATGATAAGCCTCTAACCTTCTACATCCGAGCAAACCATTATTTGGCTATGTTATCGCTTGCTCAGCCCTTCTTATAGCGTTGCTAGTTGCAGGTGAGGTTGTTTCCATGTGACAACATGGATATCATGGGAAATTACTATATAATTGCTATTTAATTTCATGCGCATATATACTTGGTAAGAGGTGGAAGGCTTGGCCTTTTTCCCATTGTTTTGTTCCACCTTTGTCGCCCTAGTTACTTGTGTACTGATATTATGTTCCATATTGAGCGCTCCTAGCATGCTTGGGGTTGTTATGGGGACCCCCTTGATTTTCATTTTGGGATAAAACTCTTCTAGCAAGGCCCAACATTGGTATTGCATTTGCTTAATAACTAATAGGACTTGCATAAGGACTTTTTAGACCCCGTGGGTAATTAATCAACCCCCGGGGCAGTGCTCCTCATGAGTGTTGGTTCAACCTATCAACCGCTGGTGGCCGCCAGGGGCAACTTTGTGATTGGCCTACCGAAAGTTTGGACAATCTGGTCATGTCCTTAGAACGAGATACGCAACACCTATCGGGTTCGTTGACACGTCGGGTGGTCTTGCTAGATTTATATTACCTTTATTGAACGTCTTGTGCACTGGGAATTCGAGGATACCTTGGGCTATCTCGAGATTGAGGTTTTCCAGCGCAGCTTGTGGCTAGTTTGTGATGGATGAGTTGGAGCACCCCTACAGGGTTAACACTTTCTAAGAGCCGTGCGTGCAGTTATGTGGCAGCTTGGAAAATTGTTTAACATCCGATCATAGAAAACTTGAAGTAAGCTCAAATAAAATACAGCAATCGTGTGTGTCACTGTGTTCGCCTCTTCTTGTGAGGTTCAAACCATGAAGGGAACACAGTGGCGTTATGTTGTACTCGTAAGTAGTTGTTTAGGATCACTTCTTGATCATTATTAGTTTACACCCGTTATGTGTAGATCACTCTTCTTATTCTTGTACTCGTAATTTAGCCACTCAAATAAATGCTTAGTGCTTGATGCAGCCTCACCACTTAGTTGTACCTCACCCATTAAGCTTTGCTAGTCTTGATACCCTTGGAAATGAGATTGTTGAGTTCGTGTGGCTCACAAATTACTACAACAACAATTGCAAGTACAAGTAATGTGATGCCTTGACGTGAGAGCAATGCTTGTTTGATTTGGAGTTCTTCTTCATCATTGAACATAGGATGGGTTCGAGGCAGCAGCCTGGGATTAGCAAGGATGGATGTCGCTTTTATCGTCTGATTTCGTTCGTAGTCAGATCCTGCTTTTTTGTATGATGATTGATACTGATGATTGTTTTGAGATGATCATGATTTAGCTTGTGGCGAGTGTAATCCAATTCCATATACTCATCTCCTCTTTACATGTACTTGTAATAATATCCATTCTGGTGAAACGGTGAGATGCACTTCTATCCCTATCGAGGCCCTCGAGCTAAAATAAGGATATGACTGCATCTTGGTCGTTACTCATTGTTACAATCTAAGCAATATTATGATAGAGGAGGGGAGATTCTCATATAAATACACTATCTTGGACGTCTTTTTTGATTGTGAGCCCTCACTAAATATTATATAAATATAAAGTGTTGATGTAGGACATGGAAGACAACATAATGATCATGGTAATTTATATTCACACAGAAGTCATATGGTCATGGATCCTTTAACATGTGGAGCTTTCTTTAGATCATTTTCTAGCCCACAAACTCGCACTAAGTATAGATACTATTTGTGCATCCATAACCCTGAAACCCAGTTTCTTGCCATGAGAGTCCACCATACCTACCCATGGATTGAGTAAGACCCTTCAAGTAAATTTTCATCAATGCAACAAGCAATAAAAAATGCTCTTAAATATGTATGATCTTTTGTTACAAGCGAAAATAAGCTTTGTATGATCTTGTGGTGGCAAAGAAATAAAAGCGATAGAGTGCATAATAAATTTTGCTATCATAAGGGGCAATATAAAGTGATGTTACTTTGCATTAAGAGTTTGCACATCCAAAAACTTAAAATTGCATGATAACCTCTGATTCCCTCTATGAAGGGCCTATCTTTTATGTTTAGGAGTTCATTCCTCTGTGTGACTCAATAAAGTTCATTCCTCCTCCTACCTATTAACTCTATAGTGGCAAGCATCATGTGTCGAGGAAACATTCAGACTTATATATCCAAGTGGATGTAGATGATCATGACGTATTATTGTTCACATTATCCTTGAGGTAAATGGGTTGGGTGACACATCATTTAAGCCCATGTCTTCCTATGTGTCTTATGGAAACACGAGCTCCAAAGATATGACTTGAGAGTGAGCAATCATAGAAGATTAAATAAACGTTGAGTATGTGAACTTGCCAATAAGAAAGCTCTTTCATAGACCCTCTGGTGAAGTATGATGAGTTATGACTGTCCCATTGACTAAGAACATAGTTTGTCGATTGTCAATAGAAATTTCATACTCCAAAATTTGTGAATGGATTGTTACTTGTTTATGAGGAGATATATGATAAAATACTTGTTGTTATGCTATTATTCATGATGATCTCATGTACGTATTTTATTTTATCTACTTCTCCCTCAAATCATGTGGTCGTTATTCTCGAGCTCGGCTTTCGCTTGAGGACAAGTAATGTGTCTCCAACGTATCTACAAGTTTTTATTGTTCCATGCTGATATATTATCATTCTAGTATGCTTTTGTAGTATTTATTTATCATTTTATATTATTTTTAGCACTAACCTATTGTACCAGTTCTGAGTGCGAGTTGTTGTGTTCTGCATGTTTTCACTTTGCAGGTTTCCATACCAAACGAGGCCCAATTGCCCTGAAATTTTTTTATTTTTTTTGGACAAAAAGAAGAGGAACGAGCATCGGAAGAAAGCTGGAGGCCTTACGAGGGCCCACAAGCTATCAAGGTGTGGCATGGGGGCGCCCTGATAGCTTGTGCCCCCCCCCCCCTCGTGGCCCTCCCGTCTCCGTTCTTTGGCTTATAAATTCTTATTTACCCTAAAAACACCACATGGAGTCCCGAAACACTTTTTACGCCGCCGCAAGTCTCTGTTCCGACGAGAGGCCATCTGGAGCTTCATTTCGGCACCCTACCGGAGGGGGGTCAATCACGGAGGGCCTCTTCATCAACTTTGTTGTCCTCACGATGATGTGTGAGTAGTTCATCATACACCTATCGGTCCATAGTTAGTACCTAGATGGGAACCTCTCTCTTTGATCTTCAATACAATGATCATCGCATCTTCGCTTTGATCCGTATGATGTAATTCCTTTTGGGAGGTGCATTTGTTGGGATCTGACAAATTGTGGGTTTATGCCCAGATTATTCATGATAAACATTTGAGTCACTTCTGAATACTTATATGATTCTTATGTGCATGCTTATGATAGCTTCGTAGTTCTCTCTGATCTATTGAAATAGTTTGGCCAACTAGATTGGTATTTCTTCAGTGAGAGTGATGTGTTGTGGTAGGTCCAACATGGTGAGTTTCTATATCTGAGTGACAGAAGGGGACAAGATGTGTCTTGGTGTTGCTGCTACTAAGGATAAAGCAATGTTGTGTATTCATATTTCTCGAGTTTACTTTGTCTACATCATGTCATCTTACTCCATGCATTACTTCGTTCATCATGAACTTAATACATAGAGAGGCAATCATAGAAGTGCTCTTGAAGTGAAGTAACGGTAATAGTAATAGCTGCAGGTAGGAGTCGGTCTATTCTTTTATTGACGTAATACCTATATACACATGAACATTTCCATGAATATCTCATAACTATCTGCTTTTCTATCAATTGCCCAACAATAATTTGTTTACCCATCGTATGCTATTTTTCCATGAGAGATGCCATTAGGGAAAGCTATGGCCCTCGGGTCTATTTACAACATATTAATAAAACCTTCATTGCCTTGCTGCTATTTACATGTTTTTATTCTATCTTACTATCTACAATTATCTACACAAATCACTTGCTTGCAAATACCAAGACAAGAGGATTAACAACCCTCTTGCCGCGTTGGGTGCAAGTTGTTTGTTCTTTTGTGTGGAGCCGCTGAAGACGGTTGTGTTTGATATTCCTATTGTTTCGATAAACCTTGGTTTCCTAACTGACGGAAATACTTACCCACTTTGTGTTGCGATAACCCATTCCTCTTCACGGAAAACCCAACGCAAATCACGAGTATCACGAAGGATTTCTGGCGTCGTTGTCGGGGAATATCATCACCAACTACCAAGTAAATGCACACAAAATTTCATTCACTTTTTCCTCTTTATATTTCTTAGTATATTTAGTTTGTCTCATAAAAATAAAAATACAAAAATATTTACCTTTGCTTTCTACTTGTTTGAAGTCGTCGCTAGTTCTTCTTTTGTTCGTGTTGCTCCCAATAATGATGTCGTCAATTTTAAGCAAAGGGGAGGAGAAAGTTTGAAGGATGCATGGTATAAGATTTTCTACGCTCAAATAAAGCAACTAATAAGTTATGTACTACTACCTTGCTTCATAATTTTTATGTTGGTGTGACAACTGGGTATAGGTTTGTCCTTGACACCATCACTAGTGGGATTTCCTTATAATTAATGAAACCAATTGAACCTTGGAACATTTTATTCAAATACTTGTTGCTATTGAAAGGAAAAATGGTTACTCAAAAACAAATTGAGGAATTAGATAAAAAGTTGCATAATCATATCACCCAACTTGGGTCGCGTGTGGAATGACTTTCAAATCTTTAAAGGATAAGGGCATTATTATTGATGAGAGGGTGGAACAAGGTTTGAGTAGAATTGATAAAATGGAGCAGGTGATTGACAAAGTAGGTTCATCTTCTACACCTTCCAAAAGTAATTCTAGTGTTTCTCGAGACAAAAGTCCCAAGTTCGTATACGTTCCTAAGAGCATTAGTACACTTCCTACCAAAAGAAACGAATATCTCAAAATGATTAATGTTCACCCCAACTTCATAGATATGATAAAGGATCTTATTCTGAAGTCTTCTATTATTCACACTATTCAAAGTTGTATTATTAATGATATTGATAACAAATATGACAACACTTGAAACTATGCAATATGCCTAGCTAGGGGTGTAAAACAATAACGCTTGTTTGGAGGCAACCCAATAGTTATCTTTAATTTTCGCTTTTATTTCTAATAGAGTGTGATAACACGATTATTTCCTCTATGATGATTGTGTTTTTATGTTTCAATTAGTGTTTGTGCCAAATAAACTCTTTGGGATGATTTGCATGATGAGTAGAATTCACATGGTGCAAAATAGAAACTTTGACACCGAGTGCAGAATTTCTCTGATTTTAGTGGGTCGTATTTTTAAGATGATTTTCACACAATATTTATATACACATTCCTCAGGTTGTCCTAATATTTCATAATTTTTGGAGTTATAGACGTATATTTTAATTACAGATTACTGCAGACTTTTCTGTTTCAGTCACATTCTATTTTTGCATGTATAGTTTGCTTGTTTTGATGATGCTATGGATTATATTGGGGGCATAAGCCATGTAGGATTTAATATACAATATCCTATGATAAAATAAAATAATAATCAATATGTAACAACACCTTAAACTATTTGATATGTTGCTTATACTAACGGATCTCACAAAGTTTTGTTGAGTTTTATGTGATTGAAGTTTTCAAGTTTTGGGTATTGTCTCGACGGACAAAGGATTGAGTAGCAGAAAAAGCCTAATCTTGGGGATGCCCAAGGCACCCCAAGGTAATATTCTAGGAATACTCAAGCATCTAAGATTGGGGATGCCGTGGAAGACATCCCTCTTTTCGTCTCAATCCATTGGTATGTTACTTGGAGCTATATTTTTATTCGTCATATGATATGAGTTTTGCCTGGAGCGTCATTTGCTTTTGTTTGATTTTACTTTTAGATTACCACAATCATTGTTTTCTGGACACACCTATCTAAGAGAGAGATCACATCATCACAATTTGTTAGAATGCTCTATGTGCTTCACTTCTATCTTTTCAGCTTAGCAGTTGCTTTAAGACTTCACTTATATCTTCTTGACCACGATGGCGTGTAGATTTTCTAGAAATATTGTGTTCTCGTTCTTCATTTATATTTGTTTTAGAGATGGAAAAATAGTGATGGTTATTTGCATGGGTCATAAGACTAGATCAAAAATAATGAGTATCCAATGAATGATGATAAAAATCACCATGTAGCACATATAGAGAAATTGTGGGCTAATTATTTTGATGTGGTGATATGAAAAAGGTGTGGATGCACTATTATTAATCCAGATACGTGTCGATATTAGTATATTTTACACTTCTTGTTCATCTAAAAAAATAAAAAGGCACGGTCATGATGTGTGAGCATTTCTATTCCTCAATGAAAATCGTGTCTTGTTCTGAGTCGAAGGCGCACGATGGTTAACTCGTACCAACCCTCTCCCTTGGGGCATGCAAGTAGTACTTTGATTTGTGATAAAACTAATAAAATTTTGCAATAAGTATATGAGTTCTTAATGACTAATGTGACACCATGGACATACGCACTCCCACCTCCTCGTATTTGCTGGCCTCTTTGATACCGTGCATCACCCGTTCTCACCATGAGGATTGGTGCAACTTTTGTCGGTGCATCCAAACCCCGTGAGATGACACGACCTGTTGCACATAAACCTTTTTATATCCTCCTCAAAACAGCCACGTACCTACCTATCATGGCATTTCCATAGCCATTCTGAGATATATTGCCATCCAAATGTCATCGCCACTTGACATGACTAGTTTATTCATCATCATAATGCTTTGCATGACCATATAGAGATGACATAGTATTTGTGGAAAAGCCACCGTTCATCATATTTTTGATACATCTCACGCTAGACCTTTGCACATCTTAGTACACTGCCATGGGCATTCATTGAGAGTCATATTTTCCTATCAGTTTTCATGATGGGTTGTAAGTAAATAAAAGTGTGATGATCATAATTATTAGAGCATTGTCCCACTAATGAAAAAAAACGGGGGAGGCCAAATCATAACACCATAAAAATGAGAGAAAAAGAGATAAGGGACTTTGCTACTATCCTTTACCACACTTGTGCCTCAAAGTGGAACCTTGTTCTTCATATAGAGAGTATCATGTTATATCATAAACTTGGCTTGTATATTCTGATGATGGGCGTCCTCAAATGCCCGAGCTCTTCATGATCAAGCAAGTTGGATGCACACCCCACTTAGCTTCACTGGAGCTTTCATACACTTATAGCTCTTGTGCATCGTTTGCATGGAAATCCCTACTCCTTGCGTCGATATCTGTCGACGAGCATCTCTATAGCTCGTTGGTATGGCTAGTTGATGTGAGACTATCTCCTCCACTTTTACCCATTTAAAACCTACCACCATATTCTATTCCACCTTTATGCTATGTCCAATGGTTCACGTTCCTATATTGCGTGAAGAATAAAAAGTTGATGCATATTGAAAAATTAGGATCCAATTGCCTAACTTGAACACCTTCGTGCTTGAAATTTGTATTAATTTGGTGAATATGAAGCCATGACTTGCTAATATAACAAAGATGGATGGGGGTAAAACAATCTTTGAGGATTGTATTCTTTGAAAGATTAATGATTTGTTGTTTATAACTATAAATATTGTTATGTTAATGTTTATTAATTCATCATTTCTAAATGAGCATCCATGCATAAGGTTACATCATGGATAGCATGTCACATAAAAAATTCTATTTTTATCATTTACCTTCTCGAGGACGAGCAGGAATTAAGCTTGGGGATGCTTGATACGTCTCCAACGTATCTATAATTTTTCATTGTTCCATGCTGATATATTATCATTCTAGAATGCTTCTGGAGTATTTATTGACCATTTTATATTATTTTTGAGCACTAACCTATTGACCCAGTGCCCAACGCTAGTTGTTTTTTTGTGCGTGTTTTTTTACTTTGAAGGTTTTCCATACCAAACGAGGTCCAATTTCCCTGAAACTTCTTGACGATTTTTTCTCGACCAAAACAAGACCAACGAGCATTAGAAGAATGTTGGAGGCCTCGTGAGGGGCACACAAGCTATCAGTGCGCGGCTTGGGGGGCTAATAGCTTGTGCCCCCTCGTGGCCCTCCCGACTCCGTTCTTCGGCTTATAAATTCTTATTTACCCTAAAAACACCAGAGGGAGTCCTAAAACACTTTTACGCCACCGCAAGTCTCTGTTCCCACGGGAGGGCATCTGGAGCTCCGTTCCGTCACCCTGCCAGAGGGGGGACCGATCACGGAGGGCCTATTCATCAACCTTGTTGCCCTCACGATGATGTGTGAGTAGTTCACCGCAGACCTATGGGTCCATATAGTCAGTACCTAGATGGCAATCTCTCTCTTTGATCTTCAATACAATGATCATCGCATCTTCTCTTTGATCCATATGATGCAATTCCTTTTGTGCGGTCCATTTGTTGGGAGCCGATGAATTGTGGGTTTATGTTTAGATTATGCATGATAAATATTTGAGTCACTTCTGAATACTTATATGATTCTTATGTGCATGATTATGATAACTTTGTAATTCTCTCTCATCTATTGAAATAGTTTGGCCCACTAGATCGGTATTTCTTCAGTGGGAGAGGTGCGTCGTTGTAGGTTCAGCCTGGTGAGTTTCTATATACCAGTGACAGAATGGGACAAGATGTGTCTTTGTATTGCTTCTACTAAGGATAAAACGATGGGGTTTATTCATATTGCTTGAGTTTACTTCGTCTAAATCATGTCATCTTACTCCATGCATTACTTCGTTCGTCGTGATCTTAATACATAGAGAGGCAAGCATAGAAGTGCTCTTAAAGTGAAGTAATGGTAATAGGTGCAAGCAGGAGTCGGCCTATTTATTTATGGACGTGATGCCTATATACACATGATCATTGTTGTGAATAACAGATAACTATCCACTTTTTTGTCAATTGCCCAATAGTAATTTGTTTACCCATTGTATCCTATTTTTCCTAGAGAGATGCCATTTATGCCCCCCCGAGTCTATTCACGACATATTAATACAACCTTCATTGCCTTGCTGTTATTTACTTGTTTTTATTTTATCTTACTATCTACAATTATCTACACACCTCACTTGCTTGCAAATAACAAGATAAGAGGATTGGCACTCTTGCCTGCGTAGGGTGCAAGTTGTTTGTACTTTAGTGTGCAACCGCTCAAGACGGTTGTGGTTGATTTCCCATTGGTTCTATAAACCTTGGTTTCATAAATGAGGGAAATACTTACCCACTTTGTGTTGCAATAACCCGTTCCTCTTCACGGCAGATCACGAGTATCAACAAGCGAGGTCTAAGTGTGGGGGAGTTGATACGTCCATTTTGTGTCATGATTCCTTATTGATATTTGTGTTATTCTTGTCCATTATTACCTATTATCATACAGTTATTATGCCCTTTATCTTTGAATATGCATGGTACATCACAAAGATGGAAGTATGTGGAAACTCGAATTTTGGACAGCGAAACCGAGAAAAAGGCACAAAAATCACCACACTCCAAATGACGTGAAACTTCACACATATTTTTATGGAATATTTAAGAATAATTGGGTTACACCCTCATGGATTGTGGGCCCCCTGCAGACCCTCTAACTCCCCTCTTACCCTATATGGTGTGTTTTGACCTAGAAAAAATGATAAGCAAGCTTTTTGGATGAAGCATCATTGTCTCGAGGCGGAAACCTGGGAAGAGGCTCTTTTGCTCTGTGGCAGAGAGATTATGCCCGGGCAATTCCCCTCCGGGAGGGGGAAATCAAAGCCATTGTCATCACCAATACTTCCTCCTTCATTGGAGGACCAATCTTCATAAACATATTCACCAGCACCATCTCATCTCCAACCCTTGGTCATCTCTTATATTCAATATTTGTCCTAAAACCTCACACTGGTACCTACGGGTTACTAGTTGTATTGATTACATCTTGTAGTTGATGCTTGTTGGATTACTTGGTGGAAGATATTATGTTCACAACCTTAATTATTATTATTACACCTCTCATCTTGAACATGGTGATGAGGTGTGAGTAGTTACTATTTGTTAGGGCATATTTTGTTCTAAGTAGTTTTGGTGATTGATGACAGCACCTCTGTGGACTAATCGTGTGCATTGAGCATTTCACATAATACATCATAGGGCACAAGATGATTCGTCGCCCCTTGATGTTGTTGGAGCACGGTGTTTCCTACGGCTCTCTTTGGTAAAGTTGAGTAGTAGGAAAGTCGTACTAATAAGAGGGGGTCCGCGTTGGAAAGGTTTGGGTGGAATCAACTCTCTCACACGCACATTTTCTTTCCACAACTTTCTCTCTGCGGCAATGGAGAACCCGCTAGGTCTGTTGGAGCTTTTGCAAAGGGTCCAGCGGTAGTACCACTCAAGCTGAGCGGTAGTACCACTCAAGCTGAGCGGTCGTACCACTAGCTAGCGGTAGTACCGCTCCAGATGAGCGGTAGTACCGCTACAGTCAAGCGGTAGTACCGCTAGGGACGGTAGTACATACCTCTTCGAGCGGTTGTACTTCATCGAACTTTTTGCAATGACTTTTCTAGCGGTGGTAGGCTCGGTAGTAGTTTTTCTACTACCGTGGCTTGGTGTCAGCCTAGCGGTAGTACCGCCCAGTCCTGGCGGTAGTACCGCTGGGTCTTGCGGTAGTACCGCTGCATCCTGGCGGTAGTACCGCCAGGGACAACGGTAGTACCGCTTCTCCTAAGCGATAGAACCGCCAGGGGCGTGCTGACAGTGGGGGTAACGGTTGGACTTGTTCCCCCACTATATAAAGGGTTCACCTACCTCACAAACCCTACCTTTGACCCTCCAAGACTCCATTGCTACTCCCTAAGCTCATATGTGCCCGATCTCTCTCACTAGCCAATCAAACTTGTTGATTTCCTAGGGATTGGTTGAGAAGGCCAAGATCTACACTTCCACCAAGAGAAATTTGATCCCCCCCACTAATCCCTTGTGGATCTTGTTACTCATGGGTGTTTGAGCACCCTAGACGGTTGAGGTCACCTCGGAGCCACAATCCATTGTGGTGAAGCTCCTGGTCTTGTTGGGAGCCTCCAAGCTTTGTGTGGAGATAGCCCCAACCTTGTTTGTAAAGGTTCGGTCGCCGCCTTCAAGGGCACCTATAGTGGAATCACGGCACCTTGCATTGTGTGAGGGCGTGAGGACAATACGGTGGCCCTTGTGGTTTATTGGGGAGCATTGTGCCCCCACGCCGCTCCAACGGAGACATACTTCCTGTCAAAGGGAAGGAACTTCGGTAACACATCCTCGTCTTCATCGGTTCCACTTGTGGTTTTCTCTTACCTTTACATTGTGTATGTTATTGTTGTAGAGTATTTCTTACTTGCTTTAGAGGTTCTAGTTGGTAGCATCATATAGGTTGCTCACCTAGTTATTATTTTAGAGAACCTTTATGTTGCCAACCCTAACTTGTTAAGAAAAGCTAAAAATTGGTAGTTGCCTATTCACCCCCCCCCCTCTCTAGTCAAGCATATTGATCCTTTCAATTGGTACCAGAGCCATGTCTCTTGATTAAGGGTTTCACCAGCCGAAGAGTATGGATGACGATGAGGGGGGAGGCATGGACCACCGGAGGCCGTGGCCTTGACTTTGGTCACAAGGGACGACTTGAATGCGGCTATGGCTAACCTCAGGACGTCCTTGACGAACGAAGTCAAGACCATGCTTAAAGAGTTAATTGACGGGATTAAAAGTTCTCCCGACCCGGCGTTGGTGGTTAAACCCGCCAACACGGATTCAGAGGCCAATTCCTCCAAGGAAGCGGCTAAAGGTATGGGACCTTCTTCCCCTCTCGATAATAATGGGACTCGAACCTATGCCTCAGTTCCACCTCCCTTGGTCTATGGAGGACCAGTTCCTACATCGCGTATCAATCATCTTGGTTCTCCTCCTAAACTTGTTAAAGGTGATTTTGCTAACTGGGTGTTTTCCATTAAGTCTCATTTGAATCACATCTTAACAAACTTCTGGACAATTATTGAGCAAGGCTACTATCCACATGCCCAACCAACCTCACTCCAAGAGAAGAAGCGACAATCAATATAATCACTCTGCATTATTCTTTCTCCAGTCCGCAGTGCCTCGTGAAGATCTTCCTCACTTGCGCCCCTTCACTCAGGCTAAGGACTGTTGGGAGCACATTATGGTGTTGTACAAGGGAAGCTCAAGCATTCCACGGTTCAACTATGAAGTGGTTCTTCATGAGGACGATGAGTTTGTGATGAAGGAAGATGAGGACTCTCGAGATCTCTATCGAAGGGTGACTTCTATTGTTGTTGCCCTCAAGGATCATGGAAGCAAGGATGTGGATGACACATGGATTAAGCGCCAGTTTCTCAAGGCCATCAAGCCATTCAACAAAACCATGTCATCCGTCATTCGACAACGGCTAGATTTCCACTCCTTGTCCTCCAGTGAGGTGTTGGATGAATTCATTGCAATGACTATCATGAACAAGACCGCTGATAATGCTCTTGCTCACGTTCGGTCAAAGACAGCTTCACCCAACCTTGCCTTAAAAGCCAAGGCTGCTTCTGAAGAAGAAGAAGAGGAGGAGGAAGAGGAAGGCTGCCCTCAAGACACTAAGTATGCTTATCACGAGCACATGGCTCTTGCGTCAAGGCAATTCTGGGGCAACAAGAGAAACTCAAGGCCCAATTTCTCCAAGAATAACTCAAGTGGGTTCAAGACCAAGCAGCGTGTGAGGACATGCTATAACTGTTGCAATGTGAGTCACTTCATGACAGAGTGTCCCTATGAGAAGAGGGAAGACAACGGTGGCAAGCTCATTTGCAAAGACAAAGCCAAGTATTTCCCAAACAAGAACAACTTTATCAAGAAACACCATCCAAAGGGTATGGTGGCACTTGAAGAGTACCCCTTCGATGATGACGATGATGATGATTTGGTGGCTACGGCTACTGTAGCCATTGCCACCCCCTCTCCAAAGGTATCTCTCTTCGGTTCCCCCAATGATAACCGCATCGCCAAGTGCCTTATGGCCAAAGGTATCAATCGGGTAACACCCAGCATTAAGACCACCATCACTACTGCTCCTTATTTGTTAAACTCTGTTGATGATAGTGATGTGGTGGACCTTAATGAGCATGATTTTGACAAATTTCTGTGTAAACTCAAAGAAGAATCCAAGAAGCACTTTGTTGCTCTTTTGGAACAACTAGGTGAGGCTAATGACCTCATCGAGTCTCATGAGGAGACTATCTCTGAGCTGCAAGGACATAGTCGTGACTATGCCGATGAGATTGCTGAATTATCTATTGCTCTAGAAAAAGAGCACAGTCTTCGTTTGGCTCTTGAGGAGTCACACAACGATGATTGTGCTAAATTACAAAAGGAGCTAGATCACGCTATTGTTCTTACACGTGTGCTTAAGTCTGAAAAGGCTGCACTTGGGGTTGGTCATGACAGAGTCAAGGAGGAGTTTGATACACTTGACAAGGCCCACAAGGTCTTGAAAGGTGCTCATTTCTCCCTGAAAGAGTCGCATGATCAACTCCAAGCAAAGCTTACCAAGGAGATCTCTACCTGTCCTCCTTTTGTTATAATTGATAATGCTTGTGCAACTAACCCTTGTTGTGAGCATGTACATCTTGTGAAGGAAAACGCTAAGTTGAAGGATCAACTTGAGAATAGCCTTGTGTCATGCATCCAAGGCGAGAAGAACCTAAACGACCTTTTGAGTAATCAAAAGGGAGTTGTAGGAAAAGAGGGACTTGTACTTACATCCAAGTCGAAAAGGAAAAGGAAGAACAGGAACAAGCGATCTCCTACCCTCATGGACATCTTTGTCAAAGAGGGCGAAGGGACTCAGAAGGAGAACAGGAACAAGGTGGAGGATGGTAGTGTCAAGAAGGGAAAAACCATTCCTACCAACACAGTCGACAAATTTAATCCATCTTATGTTTTATGTCATGCTGGTGATGGGCATGTTTATGCCAGATTTGTTGGTTCATACTATGAGTCCATTGAATGGGCTATTTGGGTTCCTAAGACCCTTGTTTATAACATCAAAGGACCCATTCAAAATGGGTACCTAAAACCAAGCGTTGATCTATTGCAGGAGTTTGCTTCCAGTGGAGTGTCATGGTTGCTCGATAGTGGAGCAATAAATCATATGACCGGAAGTAAGGACTTAGTGGTGGACGTGCATCCTTCCCTATCTATGCCCATCCATGGCCAATTTGCTATGCTTCAAGCTCGAAGGTATTGGGATTTGGTAAGGTGGTCATCTCTCAAGAGTTATCTATTGAGAAGGTCATGCTTGTTGAGTCCCTTGCTTACAATTTACTTTCTTTTCGTCAACTTGCAATTATGGGATTTGCCACATTCTTTAAACTTGATACCGTGGTCCTTTTGTGGAGAGAGACTCTTAAAGTAGCCTATGTTGGGTATGTCAAAAATGGTCTCTATGTGGTGAACTTTTCACAATGACCCACTAAGACTAGGACTTGTCTAATGGCTAAAGTTGACGTGGGCTGGCTTTGGCATCGCTGACTAGCTCATGTCAGTATGAGATCTTTGCAAAGTCTCCTCAAAGGGGACCATGTTCATGGACTAACGAATGTGAATTTTGCCAGAGATCGTTCTTGCAGTGCATGTATTGAAGGGAAGATTCACGAAATTGCTCATCGTCCAACGACTCTCATTTACACTAAGAGGCCTTTGGAGCTCCTTCATATGGATCTCTTTGGCCCTCCATCTTTTGATAGTCTTGGGGGCAGAAAGTACTACTTGGTGATTGTTGATGATTACTCAAGATACACTTGGGTATATTTCTTCGAGAGGAAGAGTGAGACTCAACAAACCATCATCAACTTTGCTAATGAAGCTCAACGTCAACATGAAGCAAAGATTTTGATGATTAGAAGTGATAACGGCATCGAGTTCAAGAACTACACCTTGGATGAGTTTCTTAGTGATGAGGGAATCAAGCATCAATATTCAACACGATACACCCCTCAACAAAATGGTGTGGCGGAGAGGAAGAACCGGACGTTGATGGACGCGGCAAGAACAATGATGGCGGAATTCAAATCTGCGTATAACTTTTGGGCCGAAGCCATCAACACAGCATGTCATGCATCCAATTGTCTCTATATCCGCAAAGGCTTGAACAAGACCCCATCTGAGATTCTCACCGGAAACGAACCCAACCTCAAGTACTTCAGGGTATTCGGGTGTAAGTGTTTCATTCTCAAGAAAGGTGCGCGTTTAGCTAAATTTGATTCTAGAGCTCTAGAGGGCATTTTTGTCGGTTATGCCACAAACTCTCATGCTTACCGTGTCCTCAACAAGTCCACCAAGCTCATTGAGGAAACGTGTAACGTGGAGTTTGATGAAAATAATGGCTCCCAATTGGAGCAAAGTGGTCTTTGTGATGTAGGTGATGAAATTCCTCCCCAAGCCATAATAAGAATGGGGATTGGTCAAATACTCCCCATTGAGGAACCACGTGTGGCCGAACGAGAAGGACAATGCTCTACTCAAGTGGAGCCATCACCCTCGCAAGCCCCACACGCTTCCGATGAACAAAGAGAAAACCCTCAACCAGCTGAACAAGATCAAGGGCAAGATCAACCACTCAAAGATGGTGATCACCACATTATGTCCAAGTGCTTACACAAGGTTCTGAATCTGCTCAAGATCAAGATCAAGATTAAGAGCAGGCACAAGATCAAGAACAAACCAGTGAGCCTGCTCAAGAAGAAAATCAAGTTGATCAGGATGCTACTTCTGAATTTCCTTCTGCAGCACCTAAGAGGGGTCGCGGTGCCAAGGAAGGATCAAAACTCAAGGCCAAGCAACGTGATCAAGTTGATGCTCCCCAATTATCAAGCGCAGAACTCTTGGAGCGTCGGGCAGCCAAGATTGCATCCAAGCTGAGAGTCAAATCACATCTTATGAAGAACGTGCTTGGAAGTTTAAAAAGGGGAGTATCCACTCGTTAACAAATTTTAAATTATTGTGAGCATCACGCGTTTGTTTCGTATTGTGAACCTCAATAGGTACAGGAAGCGCTCGATGATGAGGATTGGCTTATGGCCATGCATGAAGAACTCAACAACTTCGAGCGTAATCAAGTGTGGAAATTAGTGCCAAGACCAAAGGAGGCACATAATGTCATCGGGACCAAATGCATCTTCAAAAACAAGCAAGATGCAAATGGGATTGTGGTTCGAAAGAAGGCAAGATGGGTGGCTCAAGGCTACTCCCAAGTCGAGGGTATCAACTACAGTGGAACATTTGCCCATGTTGCTCGTCTAGAATCTATTCGCATGCTGCTTGCATTTGCATCTCATCATGATTTCAAATTACAACAAATGGATGTGAAAAGTGTTTTTCAATGGTCCTTTAAATGAGTTGGTATATGTCAAACAACCCCCGGGATTCGAACATCCCAAGCTCCCCAATCATGTATATAAACTTAATAAGGCACTCTATGGCCTTAAACAAGCCCCACGTGCATGGTATGAGTACCTTACCGAGTTATTATAAGATCGTGGGTTTGAAATTGGGAAGATTGATCCCACTCTTTTTACCAAGAAGGTCAAACGGGATTTGTTCGTATGCCAACTATATGTTGATGATATTATTTTTGGTTCCACTAACAAATCTTTCAATGAAGAATTTGCTGCACTAATGACCGAGAAATTTGAGATGTGAATGATGGATGAGTTGAAGTTCTTCCTCGGGTTCGAGATTAAACAAGGTTTAGAAGGAACCTTCATCAAACAAGCCAAGTACACACAAGACATGCTCAAGAGGTTTGAGCTAGAGGATTTCAAGCTTGTCAAGTTTCCCATGCCAACCAGATGCAAGCTTGATAGTGATCCCAATGGTAAAGCAGTGGATCAAAAGGTATATCGCTCCATGATTGGATCCCTTCTTTACCTTTGTGCATCTAGACCGGGTATCACGTTGAGTGTAGGGATTTGTGCACGGTTTCAATCTGCACCAAAGGAAAGTCATTTTATGGTTGTCAAACAAATCTTCCGATATTTGGCTCATACCCCAAACTTTGGCCTATGGTATCCCAAATGAGCAAGCTTCAACCTAGTGAGCTATTCTGACTCAGATTGGGCGGGAGACTATGTGGAGAGGAAGTCAACTTCTGGAGGATGTCAATTTCTTGGTTGTTCACTGGTAAGTTGGTCTTCAAAGAAGCAGAACTATGTCTCATTGTCTTCCACCGAAGCTGAGTATGTTGCAGCTGCGAGTTGTTGTGCACAGTTGCTATGGATGAGGCAAACTTTAAAGGATTACGGTATCACTTGTGACAAAGTGCATCTTCTATGTGACAATCAAAGTGCTATCAAGATTTCCCTCAATCCGGTGCAACATAGCAAGACCAAGCACATTGATATTCGCCATCACTTCATTCATGAGCATATCAAGCGTGGTAATATTGAGGTTCACTTCATCAACACTGAAAAGCAACTTGGAGATACTTTCACTAAGCCCCTAGATGAAGCAAGGTTCTGGGAGTTAAGGCATGAGCTAAATATCATTGATTCAGGTAATGTGGATTGAAACTAGGCACTCTGCACCTCATTCCGCATTATATCTCGTTCTAGGTGTAGGCATGGACATAGGGGGAGTGTTGTTCTCTCAATGAACGTTCCCTCCCCCCATTATGCATAAAGCGATCAAGTCTTTCACATTGGCCATTATTGATGGCACTTGTGCTTCAAAGATGAGTGTTGGTCATGACCCCAAGGATAATTCTTCGCGGTGTCATACATTTTGTCTCAATCATAGGTGGCTCCGCCCACCGCCCCTCTCCCTCCTGGTAAAGGAGGGTTATAATATTGTTAGTCAGTATATTTTGCCTCTGTCTTTTCTCCGGTACTGAGTGGTATGTGTCCGTGGTGTTTTCTCGCTGTTCTTGCAAATTCTGGATGTTTCTGTATGTTCTCGAGCGGTACTACCACTAGGGGGAAGCGGTACTACCACCAGGGGGAGCGGTACTACCGCGATGAACCGAGCGGTACTACCGCTGCCTAGGGCTGGCGTGTGAAAATCCTCAGGAGGAGCAGTACTACTGCCTCATGCGGTACTACCGCTATGATCCCAGCGGTACTACCGCCAAGTCTCGAGCGGTACTACCGCTAGGGCACGTGCGGTACTACCGCCCTGCCCGTGCCCTGGGGTATATAAAGAGAGGTGGGGCATTTTTTCCCCATTTGCTTCTTCTTCATGGAGCTCTCCCTCCCTGCCCCGAGTTCCCTCGGGTTCGATCTTCCTCCGTGGCGCTTCTCTTCCCGTTCTAGTTGGAGGGATTGCTCCTCCTCCTCCTTCCTCCCCCATGTGCCATGGACTCCGGTACTACCCCTATCCCCCTTGTGTTGTGTTGATGTTCTTGGTTCCAGGGTTAGGGATAGATGTGTTGGCTCCATTGTTGTGGCATGATTTTGTTTTGCACATGGATTGGATGAGAGATGTTGGAAAGTGCCTCTATTTGCATTGTTGCATAGGATATGCATAGTTTTGGGCTTAGATCCATTGTTTTGGTCTCTTATGTTTTAAAATATGCAGCTTCGTGGTTAGATTTGTTCTTGTTCCTCCAGATCCATAACCACGCGGTACTACCGCCCTACCCCGAGCGGTACTACCGCCAGCTCATGGTACTACCGCCCTGACCGAGCGGTACTACCGCTAGCTCGTGGAGCGGTACTACCGCCCTGGCCGAGCGGAACTACCGCTAGCACTCGATTTGATGCCTATGCTTGCTACTACTTGGATTCTTTTGTGTTTTCTCCTTGTTCTGGATATTGCCATGACTTCTCTTGTCGTTTTCGCGTGTTTGTGTTCCGTGTCTCAGGTGGTAGCTCTCGTCGTTCCAACCCAGTTCGCAACACCGAGTCCAAGAGGTACCACCACCCTGAATAACCGGAAGGTTCCCGTCCACAGAAGCGCCCCGTCAAGAAGATTGTATCAAAGGACAAGGCGTCCACCATTGACTTTGACACTTTGGCTCCCAAGGAGTTTTTGAGGCGCCGAAAGAAAAACTCTTATGTCAATGAGAGGGAGGATTTCAGGGGCGGAGAGATGTACGGGACCAAGCAGCAGCTCATGATCTATCAAGATATCATCCTGACTAAGAAGAAGAAGTTTGTTCCAGTGCAGTGGATTGATCTCAATCATCTCTGGAAGGATCCTGAATATTTTGGCGAGGCCCTGCATATGATTGAGCAGCTGGGTATTGAGGATATCATCACTTTTCATTGTGACTTTGATGTCGAGGTAGTGGCTCAATTCTATACCTCTGTCTTCTTCAGCAATGATGAGAATCTCTCTTTGACTTGGATGACTCATGGAGAGAAGGTGACTGGCTCTTGGGCTGAGTTCATGAAGCTTTTGAGGATCAATTTCACTGGGCTACATAATTCTCTTGGCATGCGCACTCATCGCAACCCTGATAACACCCCCAAGGACAAGATGATGTCTTTCTATGTCAGGAAGGGTGTGCTCATTCCCTTCTTGGATATCATGCATCGGGTCTTCTGCAACACTATGTTCCCTTAGGTTGGTAACAAAGACGAAGTTCACTCCTATCTGTTGGACATGCTCCTGATGTGTCACGAAGGACTGGAAGTGCCCAATGGGCCACTCGATGTGGCAAATGTGATGTTTGGCGCGCTTCAGATGGTCATATACAACGGAAGGTCCCCATTTATGGGCCTTACTTGTACTACTATATCAAGACTAAATGGGCTCAGACCTTCCCTGAGAGGGCCTTTCCTGCACCCACAGAGCTCGTCAACCATGATCCCATCAAACTGCGCCAGAAAGAGAAGTGAGCCAACACCTTCACTTCACGTTCTACTGCTCACATGGAGGCTGAGGAGGAGACTGATGCTACTAGGGCTGAGGCCGGCCCTGCTTAACAGACCCGTTCTTCTGCTGAGCCATCTTGGGCCAAGAAGCTGAAGGCACAGATGGGGTCCCTGCAGGACCACATGAGGACCTTGTTTTGCATGCAGGCAAAAGGACAGTATCAAACTCATGTGGCTCAAAAGGAGAACTGTCAGAGGAATACGCGCCTGCTGAGGACACTTGATGTGCACGTCTCTAGTGGTTCTGAGGATGTCATCACTCCAGAGGCTGCCTGGATGCAGGCCAGAGACTACTAGTGGGACGGGACTGATCAGGAGGTGTATGATGAAGAAGATGCTGCAGGGTCTGATCACGAGAAGCAGCAGGAGGATGATGAGGACGATGAGGACGCTACGGATGTGTCTGCTGAGGATGAGTATGAATGAGCCACCACCTGTGTTCACGTTCTCTCTGCCTTTTTGGTGTCCTGATGCCAAAGGGGGAGAGAGTGTTAGAGATTTGCCTTTGGTTTCTTCGTTCGTGTTTGAGTCCTTCTTTTCTGAACTTGGTTGGTTTAAGTCTGTTGGGTATCTTATTATGTGTGTGAAGACTCTTTGTCATATGGTGTGAGACATATGTTATCCTTATATTATCTCTAAAGTCTCTCTCTATACTTAGCATGTGAGATCATTTATCTTGTGCGTTTATCTTTATGCTCACATGTCTATGTTCTCATTATTATGTGTTTGTGCAAATCCCGTGTTGCCATCAATCCACCAAAAAGGGGGAGATTGTAGGGCATATTTTTCTCTAAGTAGTTTTGGTGATTGATGACAACACCTCTACGGACTAATCGTGTGCATTGAGCATTTCAGATAATACATCATAGGGCAGAAGATGATTCATCGCCCCTCGGTGTTGTTGGAGCACGGTGTTTCCTACGGCTCTCTTTGGTAGTGTTGAGTAGTAGGAAAGACGTACTATTAAGAGGGGGTCCATGTTGGAAAGGTTTGGGTGGAATCAACTCTCTCACACGCACATTTTCTTTCCACCACTTTCTCTTTGCGTCAATGGAGCACCCGCTAGGTCTGTTCGAGCTTTTGCAAAGGGTCCAGCGGTAGTGCCGCTCAAGCTGAGCGGTAGTACCGCTCGCTACCGGTAGTACCACTCCAGACGAGCGGTAGTACCGCTGGCTGAGCGGTAGTACCGCTATAGTCAAGCGGTAGTACCGCTAGGGAGGGTAGTACATACCTCTCCGAGCGGTTGTACTTCGTCGGACTTTTTGCGAAGACTTTTCCAGCGGTGGTAGGCTCGGTAGTAGTTTCTCTACTACCGCGGCTTTGTGTCAGCCTAGCGGTAGTACCGCTCAGTCCTGGCGGTAGTACCGCTGGGGCTTGCGGTAGTACGGCTTCCTCCTGGCGGTAGTACCGCCACGGACAGCGGTAGTACCGCTGCTCCCGAGCGGTAGTACCGCCAGGGGCGTGCTGACAGTGGGGGTGACGGGTGGACTTGTTCCCCCACTATATAAATGGTTCACGTACCTCACAAACCCTATCTTTGACCCTCCAAGACTCCATTGTTGCTCCCTAAGCTCCTATGTGCCCGATCTCTCTCCCAAGCCAATCAAACTTGTTGATTTCCTAAGGATTGGTTGAGAAGGCCAAGATCTACACTTCCACCAAGAGAAATTTGATTCCCCCCACTAATCCCTTGCGGATCTTGTTACTCTTGGGTGTTTGAGCACCCTAGACGGTTGAGGTCACCTCGGAGCCACATTACATTGTGGTGAAGCTCTGTGGTCTTGTTGGGAGCCTCCAAACTTTGTGTGGAGATAGCCCCAACCTTGTTTGTAAAGGTTCGGTCGCCGCCTTCAAGGTCACTTATAGTGGAATCATGACACCTTGCATTGTGTGAGGGCGTGGGAGAATATGGTGGCCCTAGTGGCTTATTGCGGAGCATTGTGCCTCCACACCGCTCCAACGGAGACGTACTTCCTCTCAAAGGGAAGGAACTTCGGTAACACATCCTCGTCTTCATCGGTTCCACTTGTGGTTATCTCTTACCTTTACATTGTGTATGTTATTGTTGTAGAGTATTTCTTACTTGCTTTAGAGGTTATAGTTGGGAGCATCATATAGGTTGCTCACCTAGTTATTCTTTTAGAGAACCTTTATGTTGCTAACCCTAACTTGTTAAGAAAAGCTAAAAATTGGTAGTTGCCTATTCACGCCCGCCTCTAGTTAACCATATCGATCTTTTCAGTATTGTTCTTGAGGATATGTGACAAGCCTTGTTATAAGTAATCATGTAAAGTTGGTATCTGTTCGATATTTTGATGATATGTATGTTGTTACTTCTCTTAGTGGTGTGATGTGAATGTCGACTATATGACACTTCACCATGTTATGACCCTAAGGGAAGTCATTGTGGAGTAACAAGTAGATGATGGGTTGCGAGAGTGACAGAAGCTTAAACCTCAGTTTATGTGTTGCTTCATGAGGGGCTGATTTGGACCCACACCTTTAATGCTATGGTTAGATTTATATAAATTCTTATTTCGTAGTTGTTGATGCTTGCAAGAGAGGGTAATCATAAATGGGTAGTTTGTTCAAGTAAGAACATCACCTTAGCATGGGTCCACCCACATATAAAATTATCAAGTAGCGAACGCGAATCAACTCAACATGATGAACATGACTATATAGAAATTCCCACGTGTCCTCGGGAGCGCTTGCTTAATATAAGAATACTTCCAAGCCTGTCCTTTTCTACAAAAAGGATTGAACTACTTTGCTGCACCTTTGCTACTATTGTTACTGGTCAGTTGTTACAAATTATCTTGCTACAAAACTATATATCATTGTTACTTACAATACTTGTAGAGAATACCTTGCTGAAAACCGCTTGTCATTTCCTTGTGCTCCTTGTTGGGTTCGACACTCTTACTTATCAAAAGGATTACGATTGATCCCCTATACTTGTGGGTCATCACATACTACTGATCAAAAATGATGTTTTGATGCTAAACTCAGTCAAGGAATCATTGAATGGCAAGTTTTTGATGAAAGAACTTGGAGAATTAGTGTATATTTTAGGCATCAAGATTTATAGTGATAGATCGAGGAGGCTCCTCGGCTTAATCCAAAGGACATACATAGACAAAGTGTTGAAGCGGTTCAACATGATTGAGGCCAAGAAGGGGTTCTTGCCCATCTCACATGGTATAAGGCTAAACAAGACTTGGAATCTTACGGCTTCTTATGAGAGAAACGGGATGATGAGGACATCAACACCATCGTTACACCCACAACCCCAGCTGCTATATATATTGGACCAGTTACTAGAGCTCGCGCACGCCAATTGAATTATTAGGTGCTTTCATTTCTTGCAAATACTTCTAATGTTCATGAACATATGATGTTGCCTAAGTTAGATACTTTTGTTGTGCTTATGAATGAAGGACCTAGCATGGACGAGAAGGATATCCGTTGGAGTGGGATCAAGCATTGAGAAGAAGGTGCACGTGCGGGAGAGAACAATGGAGCTGCCACTAGAGATTTTCGTACTTTAAAGCCACCATAAGGAGAGCATGAAGGCTTTGGACGAAATATTCAAGACACCAATTTATAAATTTCGTCCATAGGCTATTATAGGTGTTGCACCACCTTATTTTTGGGCTAGGCCCATGTAATTTCGAAATACCATAGTATAGGCTGTTTTTAGAGTCCGTATGTGTGCGGAAACCGAGTTTAGGGCTGTTTTCAGACCCCCTCCTCCAAGGGCCACAAAATTGCCTCCCTATTCCCTCATATATACAGCCCTTAGGGCACAGTTTAGACTTGGATTTTGTTTACATTACAAGTTTGCCATAGCTGCAACTTCGCGTTCTTCGTTTGTGTTCTACGACTAGACAAAGGCGTCACAGAACCCCACCTTCATCAATAAAGCTTTCCTCTCATATTCGCAATATCTCGATTGCAATCTTGGTTTCTTGCTTGTTCTTCGTTTGCGTGCACGAAACAGACCTTCGTGGTCAGGTTGATCGTGCTCCGGCGTGATCAATAACCTCTCGGAGTTGGTTTAGGGATTTCTATGGCGCGACATCCTCACACGTTCGTAGTCGGATCGTCAAAGTCTAATCCACCAAAACGATACCCTTGATCTCATCGAAAGACATGGACAACTTCACCTCTATCAAGTGGTATTAGATTTCCAGGTTGCTCGGTGAGTATTACCAGTTTTTCGTTGTTAGATCGCATCTGTTCTTCATACCTATCGTCCACGAAAAAAGCCATAAAAAATTAGTGTTATATCATCATATGCGAACCAATCTGAGCCTTTGCATAGTCTTTTCAGTAGTTTGCTTTGTTGAATTTCCGGTTACATCGGCGTGTCGAGCTGCTGGTCTTAGTGTCTAGGCCTTTAGAGTTTTGAGTTCTATTCATAGGTTGTCACGCCGCCGCCGCACCGTCTTTCATCGCTCCTATATACCACCTCCACGATACCATCATCGTTGGTGCAATATACCACCACCACGCCACCATTATCCTTGCTACCATATACCACCTCCACGCTACCATCATCCTTGCTGCCATATACCACCACCATATATCCACAACAATCCTTTCCACCTTAGGTTAATTTCGAGATCCTTTTGCTTTCGGTTTTGCGTTTCCTTACCTGAGTAGGTTTTGGAAAAAAAGAGTCTAGCATGCTTTTCACAGCACTTTTTAGGCCAAAATTTCGAGGGGTGAAATTTTTCCCTATCGTTTTGTTAGGCTTTTTAGACAGTTTTGAGACACTCGCCATTATAGTGATTTTTGTCGCAATTTTAGGTCGTCGCAGCCCCGAATTTCTCGAGAAAAAAAACTTGTCCACAAAAATTTCGTGCCTATCCTATTTTTGGTCCCTAGGAAGAGTTTTGAGATACTCTCCATTATAGTGATTTTCTGGAAAAAAAAGAAAAAAAGAGCGGAAAAAAGAGATAAAAAATTTCAGAGTGCCTCTTCCCTTGATTAGTACGTGTCGTCGTGACTTTTGTTCGTGTTCTAGGCTCGCGTCTCTAGTACGGTCTAGCCTAGGACCAGCACGGTACCATAGTTGAGCGTCTTTTCAACTTTGCATCTTCGAACTGATTATTGCTGACCCTCCTTGCTACCATATTATAAGCCTTCCCAACTACACATACATCTACATCGTGTGTTTGACACCACCTGGCAATCGCTCTATCCAGAGTTTTGACTACACGGGTTGCCGGTCGACACCTGCAGATGGGTAAGAATTGGTAAGAAATTGAGATTTGCTTGACGGATTTGTGACACACCACCACCACTTCCTAGTAGTTTGTAGGTTTATATTCTTCTATGTTCCTATTGCTGCTAACCATGCCAGGATCACACGACGAGGAGATCGACTGGGAGAAACTGACCAACCGGGAGCTCCATGATAAATTTCAGCAAATGATGTCTGACCAGGTACAGGACTTCGTGACCACCTTCGGAGAGTCCATGGATAAGCTCGAAGGTATGGAGAAGAAATTCGACACCAAGATGAACGCCAAGTTCAATGAGGTGCTTGCCCGTTTACCACCAGCAGCTGCAGCTTCTGTACCTCTTCAACCACAACAACAACAACGGCTACGAGCGCGATGCGTGCATGTCGGCCAAGTGCAGAATTTTGGTGTTGTTGCTCCTACAGCTCCTACTGGTCCTACTGCTGCTCCTCCTACTGCTACTACCGAGGTTTTTGTGTCTAAGCAGAATGAGGATTATCATGATGATTATGATGGTGATTACGATGATGAGGGAGAGGTTGCTCCAGTTCAGCACCAGGAAGAACAGCCACCACGACAATCCGTCGGTCGTCCACATGGATACAATCACAATGGTAAGGATGCACCACACCCTCAGATACGGGATCATGACCATCTCCCTAAACTTAAATTGAATATTCCTACTTTTGATGGTCGATATGTTTCTAATATATATCTTACTTAGGAGTTAGAAACAGAGCAACATTTTACATGCTTGCAATTTCCTGAAGATAGACGTGTTCCTGTTGCTGTTTGTTCTTTCACTAGTTTTGCTTGTGTTCGGTGGTCTGAGTATTGTCGAATACATCATGCTAATATTACAACTACTTCGGCTGCTTTGAAAATAGCTATGCGTACTCGTTGGGTTCCACCATATTATAAACGTGAATTACTTCAAAACTTACAGCGTTTGACAAAGAAAAAAGTTTGTAGAAGAATATTATCAGGAATTACAAACTGGAATGATTAGATGTGGTATTGTTGAGGACAATGAAGCTATGCTTGCACGTTTTATGTGTGGATTAAATAGAGATATTCAAACTATTCTAGAATATAAGGATGGAAACATACCTTCATGGTTAGATTGATCGTGCTCCGGCGTGATCAATAACCTCTCAGAGTTGGTTTAGCGATTGCTAAGGCACGACGTCCTCACACCTCTGTAGTCAGATCGTCAAAGTCTACTCCACCAAAATGATACCCACGATCTCATCGAAAGACAGGGACACCTCCACCTCTATCGCGGGATGAGTAGGATTTCGTATGCCTCGGCTATAAGGTCCATCATGTATGCCATGCTATGTACACAGCGTGATGTTGCCTATGCAATCATCTTAACAAGCATATACCAGGCCGACCTAGGTGAGAGTCACTCGGTAGCTATGAAAACTATCCTGAAGTACCTGAAAAGGACTAAAGAGATGTTTTGAGTTTATGAATGCGAGGAGGAGCTCTGCTTAAAGGTTTACACTGATGCTAGTTTCCAAACCGACAAGGATGACTACCGAATGCAAAATGGATTCGTGTATGTTATGAATGTAGGAGCAGTAAGCTCGACGAGTTACAAGCAAGATATTATGGCCAACTCCAGAACAGAGGTTGAATACATTGCGGATTATGAAGCCGCAAAGGAATGTGTTTGGATTCCGAAGTTCCTCAAAGATCTTGGTATGTTCCCGAGCTGTTCATCACCGTTGGACCTTTATTGCGATAATTCAGATGCCATCACACACACCAAGGAGACGAGACAACACCACAAGACCAAACACATAGATCAAAAATATCACTTGATACGAAAGCTCGTGAGGAATGGTGATACTAATTTATGCATGATTCACACGGATGCAAATGTTGTAGATCCTTGACTAAGCCGCTTCCACAACCCAAGCATGACGGGTGATGTCTACTACACAACCTTCTTCTTGTAGACTCGTGTTGGGCCTCCAAGCGCAGCGTTTTGTAGGACAATAGCAAGTTTCCCTCAAGTGGATGACCTAAGGTTTATCAATCCGTGGGAGGCGTAGGATGAAGATGGTCTCTCTAAAGCAACCCTGCAATCAAATAACAAAGAGACTCTTGTGTCCCCAACACACCCAATACAATGGTAAATTGTATAGGTGCACTAGTTCAGTGAAGAGATAGTGATACAAGTGTAATATGGATGGTAGATATAGGTTTTTGTAATCTGAAAATATAAAAACAGCAAGCTAACAAATAGTAAACAACAAGCAAAACGTTGTACAAATGCTTGGAAGCAAGGCCTAGGGTCCATACTTTCACTAGTGCAAGTTCTCCCAATAATACTAACATAGTTGAATCATATATAAATCCCTCACGTGTGACAAAGAGTTCACTCCAAAGTCACAAATAGCGGAGATCGAACGAAGAAATTATTGTAGGGTACGAAACCACCTCAAAGTTATATTTTCTGATCAATCTTATGAGTTATCCATATAAGTGTCACGAACATCCCTAGTTTGTACTAAAATAACACCTTAAGATACACATTAACCAAAACCCCAATGTCACCTAGATACTCCAATGTCACCACAAGTACCCATGGGATTGATTATACGATATGCATCACACAATTTCAGATTCATCATGTTCAATCCAACACAAATAAATGATGGGTTACATAGCATAAATTCAAAAAAAATCCTACGCATATTCATATCTTCCTATGGAGAGACCAGCAACGAGAGGGGGGTGAGTGCATCTTCATACCTTTGAAGATCGCTAAGCGGAAGCATTGCTAGAACGCGGTTGATGGAGTCGTACTTGCGGCGATTCAGATCGCGGTGTGATTCCGACCTAGTGCCGAACCACGGCACCTCCGCGTTCAACACACTTGCAGCCTCGTGACGTCTCCCGCACCTTGATCTAGCAAGGAGGAGGGAGAGCTTGGGGAAGATCTCCGGCAGCACGACGGCATGGTGTCGATGGAGAGACGAGGGCTCCCGGTAGGGCTTCGCCAAGCACCGTGGGAGGAGGAGGAAGGAGGGGAGCAGGGTTGCGCCGAGAGGAGAAGAAAACCGTGTGCAAAACAGCCCCAAACCCCTCTCTATTTATAGGAGGAGGGGAGGGGGTGCCACCCCTAGGGTTTCCCCCCTAGGTGGTGCGGCAGCCCACCCAGATGGGAGGTGTGGCGGCTAGGGCAGGGGGAGGGGGTGGCGCACCCCTTAGGTGGGCCTTAGACACACCAGCGCCAGGGTTCCCCCCCCCCTTCTCTCCCTCCTGCGCCTTGGGCCTCTTGTGGGAGGCGCACCAGCCCACTTTGGGCTGTTTGTCCTCCCCTTTTTGGCCCATGCTACCTGTTGGGCCTGGTGGCCCCTCCCGATGGACCCCCGGGACCATTTCCGATGGTCCCGGTACGCTACAGGTGACGCTCGAAACATTTCCGGTGTCCAAAACCATCCATCCTATATATCAATATTTACCTTCAGACCATTCCGGAGCTCCTCGTGACACCCGGAATCTCATCCGGGACTCCGAACAACTTTCGGTAACCTCGTATAATATTTCCCATAACCCTAGCGTCATCGAACCTTAAGTGTGTAGACCCAACGGGTTCCGGAAACATGCAGACATGACCGAGACGTTCTCCGGCCAATAACCATCAGCGGGATTTGGATACCCATGGTGGCTCCCACATGTTCCACGAAGAACTCATCGGATGAACCAAGATGTCAAGGATTCAATCAATCCCGTATACAATTCCCTTTGTTTGTCGGTATAGAACTTGCCCGAGATTCGATCGTCGGTATACCTATACTTTGTTCAATCTCGTTACCGGTAAGTCTATTTACTCGATCCGTAGCACGTCATCGTGTGACTAACTCCTTAGTCACATTGAGCTCATGATGATGTTCTACCGAGTGTGCCCAGAGATACCTCTCCGTCACACGGAGTGACAAATCCAGATCTTGATTCGTACCAACCCAACAGACACTTTCAAAGGTACCTGTAGTGCACCTTTATAGTCACCGAGTTACATTGTAACGTTTGATACACCCAAAGCACTCCTACTGTATCCGGGAGTTGCACAATCTCACGGTCGAAGGAAAAGACACTTGACACTAGAAAAGCTTTAGCATACGAACAATACGATCTAGTGCTATGCTTAGGATTGGGTCTTGTCCATCACATCATTCTCCCAATGATGTGATCCCGTTATCAATGACATCTAATGTCCATGATCAGGAAACCATGATCATCTATTGATCAACGAGCTAGCCAACTAGAGGCTTTCTAGGGACACATTGTGATCTATTTATGCACACATTTATTACTCTTTCCTGTTAATACAATTATAGCATGAACAATAGACGATTATCATGAACAAGGAAATATGATAATAACCATTTTATTATTGCCTCTAGGGCATATTTCCAACAGTCTCCCACTTGCACTAGAGTCAATAATCTAGTTACATTGTGATGTATCGAACACCCATAGCATTATGGTGTTGATCATGTTTTGCTCGAGGAAGAGGTTTAGTCAACGGGTCTGGAACATTCAGATCCGTATGTACTTCACAAATATCTATTACTCCACTCTGGACATGGTCCTGGATGGAGTTGTAGCGGTGTTTGATGTGCTTCGTCTTCTGGTGAAACCTGGGCTCCTTGGCTATGGCAACGGCCCCAGTGTTATCACAGAAGAGTGTCATTGGACCCGACGCGCTTGGAACCACTCCAAGGTCGGTGATGAGCTCCTTCATCCAAATTCCTTCATGAGCCGCTTCTGAAGCAGCTATGTACTCCGCTTCACATGTAGATGCTTCCACGACTTCTTACTTGCTGCTGCACCAGCTCACTGCCCCACCATTCAAAACATACACGTCCGGTCTATGACTTAGAGTCATCCGGATCTGTGTCGAAGCTAGCATCGACGTAACCATTTACGATGAGCTCTTCGTCACCTCCATAAACGAGAATCATCTCCTTAGTCCTCTTCAGGTACTTAAGGATATTCTTGACCGATGTCCAGTGTTCCATACCGGGATCACTTTGGTACCTCCCTACCAAACTTATGGCAAGGTTTATATCAGGTCTGGTACACAGCATGGCATACATTAGAGAGCCTACGGCTGAAGCGTAGGGGACAGTACTCATCTTCTCTCTATCTGTTGCCGTGGTCGGTGACTGAGTCTTACTCAATCTCACACCTTGCAAAACTGGCAAGAACCCCTTCTTTGAGTTTTCCATATTGAACTTCTTCAATATCTTTTCAAGGTATGTACTTTGGGAAAGACCTATGAGGCGTCTCGATCTATCTCTATAGATCTTGATGGCTAATATGTATGCAGCTTCTCCAAGGTCCTTCATCGAAAAACTCTTGTTCAAATAGGCCTTTATGCTCGCCAACATCTCTATATTGTTCCCCATCAATAATATGTCATCCACATACAGTATGAGGAAAGCTACAGAGCTCCCACTCACTTTCTTGTACAGACAGGCTTCTCTGTAAACCTGTATGAAGCCAAACGCTTTAATCACCTCATTGAAGCGAATGTTCCAACTCTGAGATGCTTGCACCAGCTCATAGATGGAGGCTGGAGCTTGCACACTTTGTTAGCACCCTTAGGGTCGACAAAACCTTCTGGTTGCATCATATACAACACTTCCTTAAGATTCCCGTTAAGGAACGTTGTTTTGACGTCCATTTGCCAAATTTCATAATCATAAAAGGCGGCAATTGCTAACATGATTCGGACTAATTTCAGCTTTGCTACGGGAGAGAAAGTCTCTTTGTAGTCAACTCCTTGAATTTGGCGAAGGCGGCAATTGCTAACATTACCGTTTGCATCAGTCTTCTTCTTAAAGATCCATTTATTTTCTATGCCTCGCCGGACATCGGGCAAGTCCACCAAAGTCCATACTTTGTTCTCATACATGGATCCTATCTCGGATTTCATAGCTTCAAGCCATTTGTTGGAATTCGGGCCCGCCATTGCTTCTTCATAGTTCGAAGGTTCACCGTTGTCTAACAACATGATTTCCATCACAGTGTTGCCGTACCACTCTGGTGCGGAGCGTACCCTTGTGGACCTTCGTGGTTCAGTAGTAACTTGATCCGAAGCTTCATGATCATTATCATTAACTTCCTCTTCAGTTGGTGTAGGCGCCACAGGAACAATTTCCCGCACTGCGCTACTTTCCTGTTCGAGAGGGGGTGTAATTACCTCATCAAGTTCTACTTTCTACCCACTTACTTCTTTCGAGAGAAACTCTTTCTCTAGAAAGGATCCGTTCTTGGCAACAAAGGTTTTACCTTCGGATCTAAGATAGAAGGTATGCCCAATAGGTTCCTTAGGGTATCCTATGAATACACATTTCTTCGCTTTGGGTTCGAGCTTCTCTGGTTGAAGTTTCTTCACATAAGCATCGCAGCCCAAACTTTAAGAAACGACAACTTAGGTTTCTTGCCAAACCATAGTTCATACGGTGTCGTCTCAACGGATTTAGACGGTGCCCTATTTAAAGTGAATGCTGCAGTTTCTAATGCGTATCCGCAAAATGATAGTGGTAAGTCGGTAAGAGACATCATAGATCGTACCATATCTAATAAAGTGCGATTACCACGTCCAAACACTCCGTTGCGTTGCGGTGTGCCAGGCGGCATCAGTTGTGAAACGATTCAACACTTCCTTAGGTGTGTGCCAAACTCGTGACTCAAATATTCTCCTCCATGATCAGATCGTAGACACTTAATTTTTGTCACGTTGATTCTCAACCTCACTCTAAAATTCCTTGAACTTTTCAAACGTCTTAGATTTGTGCTTCATCAAGTAGATATACCCATACCTACTCAAATCATCGGTGAGAGTGAGAACATAACGGTAGCCACCGCGAGCTTCAACGTTCATTGGACCACACACATCAGTATGTATTATTTCCAATAAGTCAGTTGCTCTCTCCATTATTCCTGAGAATGGAGTCTTAGTCATCTTGCCCATGAGGCACGGTTCGCATGTGTCAAATGATTCAAAGTCAAGAGACTCTAATAGTCCATCAGTATGGAGCTTCTTCATGCGCTTAACACCGATATGACCAAGGCGGCAGTGCCGCAAGTATGTGGGACTATCATTATCAACTTTACATATTTTGGTACTAACACTATGAATATGTGTAACATCACGATCGAGATTCATCAAAAATAAACCATTCACCAGCGGAGCATGACCATAAAACATATCACTCATATAAATAGAACAACCATTATTCTCTGACTTAAATGAGTAGCCGTCTCGCATTAAGCAAGACCCTGATACAATATTCATGCTCAAAGCTGGTACTGAATAACAATTATTAAGGTTTAGAACTAATCCCGATGGTAGATGTAGAGGTAGCGTGCCGACGGCGATCACATCAACCTTGGAGCCATTCCCGACGCGCATCGTCACCTCGTCCTTGGCCAGTCTCCGCTTATTCCGCAGTTCCTGCTTTGAGTTGCAAATGTGAGCAACAGCACCATATCAAATACCCAGGAGCTACTATGAGCGTTGGTAAGGTACACATCAATAACATGTATATCACATATACCTTTAACGTTGCCGGCCTTCTTGTCCTCTAAGTACTTGGGGCAGTTCCGCTTTGAGTGACCTTTTCCCTTGCAATAGAAGCACTCAGTCTCAGGCTTGGGTCCATTCTTGTTCTTCTTCCCGGCATCTGGCTTACCGGGCGCGGCAACGGCTTTGTCGTCTTTCTTGAAGTTCTTCTTACCCTTGCCCTTCTTGAAACTGGTGGTCTTGTTGACCATCAACACTTGATGCTCTTTCTTGATTTCTACTTCTGCAGACTTGAGCATCGAGCACAACTCAAGAATGGTCTTCTCCATCCCTTGCATGTTGTAGTTTAGCACAAAACCTTTGTAGCTTGGTGGGAGAGACTGGAGGATTTTGTCTATTATAGCATCATCCGGAAGTTCGACTCCAAGTGAAGTAAGACGACCGTGTAACCCAGACATTTTGAGTATCTGCTCACTGACAGAACTGTTCTCCTCCATCTTGTAGCTAAAGAACTTGTCGGAGACTTCATATCTCTCGACACGGGCATGAGCTTGAAAAACCAGTTTTAGCTGTTGGAACATCTCATATGCATCGTGTTTCTCAAGACGCCTTTGGAGCCCCGTTTCCAAATTGTATAACATGCCACACCTAACCACAGAGTAGGCATCACTTCACGTTTGCCAGACGTTCAGAATGTCCTGGGCTGCTGCAGGAGCGGGAGGGTCACCTAGCGGCGTATCAAGGACATAAGCCTTTTTCGCTGCTTCAAGGATGAGCTTCAAGTTGCGAACCCAGTCCGCATAGTTGCTACCATCATCTTTCAGCTTGTTTTTCTCTAGGAATGCCTTGAAATTGAGGTTCACGTTGGCCATCTACAATATTTATAAAGACAACTTTTAGACTAAGTTCATGACAAATAAGTTCATTTAATCAAATTAAGTATGAACTCCCACTTAAATCGACATCCCTCTAGTCATCTAAGTGATACATGATCCATGTTGACTAACCCGTGTCCGATCATCACGTGAGACGGACTAGTCATCATGGTGAGTAACTTCATGCTGATCGTATTCAACCATACGACTCATGTTCGACCTTTCGGTATCTTGTATTCGAGGTCATGTATGTACATGCTAAGCTCGTCGAGTCAACCTAGGTGTTTCGCGTGTGTAAATCTGGCTTACACCCGTTGTATGCGAACGTTAGAATCTATCACGCCCGATCATCACGTGGTGCTTCAAGACAACGATCCTTCGCAACGGTGCACACTTAGGGGAATGCGTACACGAAATTTTAAGAGGGATCATCTTATTATGCTACCGTCGTTCTAAGCAATAAGATGAAAAACATGATAAACATCACAATGCAATCATATAGTGACATGATATGGCCATTATCATCTTTGCTCTCTCGATCTCCATCTTCACGCATGGCATGATCATCATTGTCACCAGCGTGACACCATTATATCCATCATCATGTCTCCGTGAAGTCGTCACGCCAACTACTACTATCACTACTACTATAGCTAACCGTTAGCAATGAAGTAAAAGTAGTAAGAACATGGCGTTGCATCTCGTACAATAAATTAAGACAACTCCTATGGCTCCTGCTGGTTGTCATACTCATCGACATGCAAGTCGTGAAACCTATTACAATAACATGATCATCTCATACATCATACATGCAACATCACAACTTTGGCCATATCACATCACATGTCAAACCCTGCAAAAACAAGTTAGACGTCGTCTAATTGTTGTTGCAAGTTTTACGTGGCTGATTTGGGTTTCTAGCAAGAACGCCTTCTTACCTACGTGACAACCACAACAATGATATGCCAAAGCTATTTACCCTTCATAAGGACCCTTTTCATCAAATCCAATCCGACTAGAGTAGGAGAGACATACACTCGCTAGCCACCTTTATGCACGGTGTGCATGTATGTCGGTGGAACTAGCCTCACGTAAGCGTACGTGTAAGGTCGGTCCGGGCCGCTTCATCCTGCAATACTGCCGGTAAAGAATAAGACCAGTAGCAGCAAGCAATTGACAAATCATCGCCCACAACCTTTTGTGTTCTACTCGTGCATAGAATCTACGTATAGAAAACCTGGCTCGGATGCCACAGATGGTTTACGTAACATAAATTCAAAACATTTCCTATGCATATTCAGATCTTCCTATGGAGAGACCAATAATGAGAGGGGGGTGAGTGCATCTTCATACCTTTGAAGATTGCTAAGCGGAAGCGTTGCTAGAACGCGGTTGATGGAGTCGTACTCGCGGCGATTCAGATCGCGGTCTGATTCTGATCTAGTGTCGAACCACGACACCTCCGTGTTCAACACACATGCAGCCCGGTGACGTCTCCCGCACCTTGATCCAGCAAGGAGGAGGGACAGGTTGGGGAAGATCTCTGGCAGCACGACGGCGTGGTGTCGATGGAGAGACGAGGGCTCCCGGCACGGCTTCACCAAGCACCGTGGGAGGAGGAGGAAGGAGGAGAGCAGGGCTGCACCGAGAGGAGAAGAAAACCGTGTGCAAAACAACCCCAAACCCCTTTCTATTTATAGGAGGAGGGGACGGGGGTGCCACCCCTAGGGTTTCCCCCTCAGTGGTGCGGCAGCCCCCCGAGATAGGAGGTGTGGCGGCTAGGGCAGGGGGAGGGGGTGGCGCACCCCTTAGGTGGGCCTTAGGCCCACCAGCGCCAGGGTTTCGCCCCCTTCTCTCCCTCCTGCGCCTTCGACCTCTTGTGGGAGGCGCACCAGCCCACTTTGGGCTGGTTGCCCTCCCCTTTTTGGCCCATGCTACCTCTTGGGCCTGGTGGCCCCTGCTACTGCGGCAACAGACCTTCCCTGGCAACGGCGCCATGAATCCATCTATCACGGGCTACGCCTATAGGGACTTCCTTAGCAAATATGCATAGGATTTCCCCGCGGCCTTGAAGCCATGCGTTGGTGTTCCCTTGAAGAGGAAAGGGTGATGTAGCACAGCGGCGGTAAGTATTTCCCTCAGTTTGAGAACCAAGGTATCGATCCAGTGGGAGAATCGTGTCGAGTCACAAGTACCTACACAAACACAAAGAGCTTGCTCCCAACGCTATGAAGGGGTTGTCAATCCCTTATAGATTGTTTGCAAAGTGAGAGCTGAAAGCAAAAAGTAAACAAAGCAAAGTAAAAGCGGAAGTGGATATGATAGTTGTGGATATACCTGGGGGCCGTAGTGTTCAATAGTGGCTTCTCTCATGAAAGCAAGTAGACGGTGGGTGAATGAATTACTATCGAGCAATTGATAGAACCGCGCAAAGTCGTGACATCATCTATGGCAATGATTATATCTATAGGCATCATGTCCAAAACAAGTAGACTGATACTTTCTACATCGACTACTATTACTCCACACGTCGACCTCTATCCAGCATGCATATAGTGTATTAAGTTCATAAGAACAGAGTAACGCCTTAAGCAAGATGACATGATGTAGATGGACAATCTCATATCTATGATAAAAGCCCATTTTGTTACCCTTGATGGCAACAACACAATGCGTGCCTTGCTGCCCCTTCTGTCACTGGGAAAGGTCACCACACGGTATGAACCCAAAACCAAGCACTTCTCCCATTGCAAGAATCATAGATCTAGTTGGTCAAACAAAAGCCAAGACTCGGAGAGACATACAAGGATATCAAATCATGCAAATAAGAAATCAACAAAGACTCAAATATAATTCATAGATAATCTGTTCACAAATCCATAATTCATCAGATCTCGACAAACACACCGTCAAAGAGGATTACATCATATAGATCTCCATGAAGATCACGGAGAACTTTGTATTGAAGATCCAAGAGAGAGAAGAAGCCATCTAGCTACTAACTACGGACCCGTAGGTCTGAAGTGGACTACTCATGAGTCATTGGAGAGGCGATGATGTTGATGTAGAAGCCCTCCAACTCCAAAGTCCCCTCCGGCATGGCACCGGGAAGGGTCTCCAGATGAGATCTCGCGGAAACGGAAGCTTGCGGCGGCGGAAAAGTGTTTTCGTGGATGCCCTCATTTTTTTGGAATTTAGGGAATATATAGTCGAAAGAGCTAGGGCAGGGGAGCGCCACGGAGGCCACAAGCCTGGTAGTCACCCCCCTGGTGGTGGCTACAAGGCTTGCGGGCCCCCTGTAGCTCTCCTGCCTTGGCCCTCAAGTCCCCCGATCTTCTTCTGTTCTGGAAAAATTTATTTCGGGGATTTTATTCCGTTTGGACTCCGTTCCAAAATCAGATCTGAAAAGAGTCAAAAACACAGAAAAAACAGGAACTGGCACTTGGCACTGAATTAATAAGTTAGTCCCAAAAAAGATATAAAAGGTACATAAAACATCCAAAGTTGATAAGATAACAGCATGAAACCATCAAAAATTATAGATACGTTTGAGACGTATCAAGCATCCCCAAGCTTAACTCCTACTCGTCCTCGAGTAGGGAAGTGATAAAGAATGATTTTTTGATGCTTTCATGCTACCTAGCATAGATGTCCTTCGTAACTCCTCTTATGTGACGTGAATGTTCAGATCCATTAGATTCAAAACAATTGTTTGCTATTGATGTGGAGACAATAACAATTCAAGCAAACTGGCATGGTAATCATGAACTTTCAAAATAACAAGGCCAAAAGAAAGTTATCCCTACAAAATCATATAGTCTGGCTATGCTCTATCATCCTTGCAAGACGAATTTAAATCATGCACAACTCCGGTATTGGCCAAGTAATTGTTTTCACACTTTTACTTTCTCAAACCTTTTCAACTCTCACGCAATACATGAGCGATAGCCATGGTTTTAGCACTAAGTGGAATGGAGTGTGGTGGAGGTTGCAAGACAAACAAGGAGAAGTTGGTCACATTAACTAGGCATATCAATGAGCTATGGAGATGCTCATCAATAGATATCAATGTGAATGAGTAGGGATTGCCATACAAATGATGCACTAGAGCTAAGAGTATGTGAAAGCTCTTAAAGAAAACTAGTGGGTGTGCATCCAACTTGCTTGCTCACGAAGACCTAAGGCAAATTTGAGGAAGCCTATCATTGAAATATACAAGCCAAGTTATATAATGAAAATTTCCCACTAGCTATATGGTGGTGACAAAACGAGAGACTCTCAATCATGAAGATCATGGTGCTTAATAAGCACAAGTGTGGAAGGATAGTAGCATTGTCCCTTCTCTCTTTTTCTCTCATTTTTTTTGGTGGGCTCTTTGGCCTCCTTTTTTTATTTTTATTTTATTTTGGTGGGCATCTTTGGCCTCTTTTATTTCCTCACATGGGACAATGCTCCATCAATGATGATCATCACACTTACAACTCAAAACTTAGAGCAATGATGACTCTAAATGAAATGCCTTCGGTAGTGTACCGTGGCAATGATCTAGCATGGCATAGACATTAATGGAAACATCATGCTAGCTATCTTACGATCATGCAATGGCAATGTAGTAGCTGTGGCACATGTCATGGTGGTAGTTGCATGGCAATATATCTCGGAATGGCTTTGACAAAGCCATAGTAGGTAGGTATGGTGGCTGTTTTGAGGGAGGCTAATTGTGGGTTTTGTGCACCGGCGAAAGTTGCACGGCACTAAAGAAGATAGTGAAGGTGGAAGGTGAAAGTGCATCTAAACCATGGACTCAACATTACTCATGAAGAACTCATATACTTGTTGCAAAAGTTTTAGTAGTAATCGAAACAAAGCATTCAACACATACTCCTAGGGGAAGGGTTGGTAGGTATAAACCATCGCACGATCCCGACCGCCACACAAAGGATGACAATCAATAGACTAATCATGCTCAGACTTCATCACATAGCGGTTCACCATACGTGCATGCTACGGGAATCACTAACTTCAACACAAGTATTTCTAGATCCACAACACCATACTAACATAACTTAAATATTAGCGCAACTACAACTCAAAACTAATTGAGATGAATCAAACTTCTCTTACTATTCAATGCACATGAAGGTGGAAGTTTTCATATCCCTTTGGATAACTACCCCTTTTGAGACTACTTTCATAGCATAGATCAACTACCAAGCCACGCGCTTCCATGCTCTAAAAGATATAAGTGAAGCACACAGAGCAAAATCAACTAGCTCAAAAGATATAAGTGAAGCACATGTGAGCTGAATTGTCTAACCAAAGGATATAAGTGAAGCTCGACAAAATCACGGTGAGTGCATGTCTCTCTCTCTAGGTGTGAAGCAAGGAAGATTGTGACACAACAAAAATAAAAGACTCCTATGAAAGAATTATGAAAGTGTGGAAAACACAAAACATAAAGAAAAAGGATAAATTCGTTGGGTTGCCTCCCAACAAGCGCTATTGTTTAACGCCCTTAGCTAGGCAAAAGGTGATGGAATCACGTATAGTCATCTTTGGTGCTCAAACCATAAGTAGCCCTCATCATAGATTCATAAGGCAATCTTATTTTCTTTCTAGGAAAATGCTCCATGCCCTTCTTTAGAGGAAATTTAAATCTAATATTCCCTTCCTTCATATCGATGATACCACCAATAGTCCTTAGGAAAGGTCTACCAAGAATAATGGGACATGAAGGATTGCAATCTATGTCAAGTACAATGAAATACACGGGTACATAGTTCTTATTTGCAACAATAACAACATCATCGATCATTCCCATGGGTTTCTTGACAGTAGAATCCGCAAGATGCAAATTAAGAGAACACTCTTCAATCTCATGAAAACCAAGAATGTCACATAAAGACTTTGGAATCGCGGAAACACTAGCACCCAAATCACACAAAGCATTGCATTCATAGTTTTTGATTTTGATTTTGATTTTGATAGTAGGTTCCCACTCATCATGAAGTTTTCTAGGTATAGAGACCGAGCTTCTAATGGGATAGTAGGTTCCCACATATTCATACCTTTGAAGATCGCTAAGCGGAAGCGTTACTATGAACGCGGCCAATGGAGTCATACTCGCAGCGATTCAGATCGTGGTCGGTGCCGATCTATGTGCCGAATCACGGCACCTCCGCGTTCAACACACGTACAACCCGGTGACGTCTCCCGCGCCTTGATCTAGCAAGGAGGAGGGAGAGGTTGAGGGAGAGCTCCGGCATCACGACGGCGTGGTGGCGGTGGAGCTACGAGGTCTCCCGGCAGGGCTTTGCCAAGCACCGTGGGAGAGGAGAAAGAGGAGAAGAAGGGCTGTGCCGAGAGAGAGAGAGATTTCGTGTGTCTCAAATCAGCCAAAAGCTCCACTATATATAAGGGGAGAGGAGGGGGCGCACCCCTTAGGGTTCCCACCCCCAAAAGGTGTGGCAGCCCCATCTAGGGCTAGTGGTGGCGGCCAGGGCAAGGGAGAGGGGGGTGGCGCACCCTAGATGGGCTTTAGGCCCATCTGCACTAGGGTTCCCCCCCCCTCCCTCTCTTGTGGCGCCTTGGTCCTAGGTGGGATGCGCACCAGCCCACTTTGGGCTGGTTCCCTTCCACCTTTTGGCCCATGCTAGCCTTTGGGGTTGGTGGCCGCTCCTAGTAGACCCCTGGAACCCTTCCGGTGGTCCTGGTAAATTACCGATGTCGCCCGAAGCAATTCCGGCGACCAAATCCTCACTTCCTATATATAATTCTTTACCTCTGGACTATTTCAGAGCTCCTAGTGACGTCCGGGATCTCATCCGGGACTCTGAACAACCTTTGGTAACCTCCTATAACATTCCCTATAACCCTAGCGTCATCGAATCTTAAGTGTGTAGACCCTACGGGTTCAGGAGGCATGCAGACATGACCGAGACACCTCTCCGGCCAATAACCATTAGCGGGGTCTGGATACCCATGGTGGCTCCCACATGTCCCACGATGATCTCATCGTATGAACCACGATGTCAAGGATTCAATCAATCCCGTATACAATTCCCTTTGTCTACCGGTATAGAACTTTCCCGAGATTCGATCGTTGGTATCTCCATACCCTGTTCAATCTCGTTGCCGGCAAGTCTCTTTACTCGTTCCGTAGCACATCATCATGTGACTAACTCCTTAGTCACATTGAGCTCATTATGATGATGTTCTACTGAGTGGGCCCAGAGATACCTCACCGTCACACGGAGTGACAAATCCCGATTTCAATTCGTACCAACCCAACAGATACTTTCGGAGATACCCGTAGTGCACCTTTATAGTCACCCAGTTACTTTGTGACATTTGATACACCCAAAGCACTCCTACGGTATCCGGGAGTTGCACAATCTCACGGTCGAAGGAAAAGATACTTGACATTTAGAAAAGCTTTAGCATACGAACAACACGATCTAGTGCTATGCTTAGGATTGGGTCTTGTCCATCACATCATTCTCTTAATGATGTGATCCCGTTATCAATGACATCCAATGTCCATGATCAGGAAACCATGATCATCTATTGATCAACAAGCTAGCCAACTAGAGGTTTGCTAGGGACACGTTGTGATCTATTTATACACATGTATTAATGTTTCGTGTTAATACAATTATAGCATGAACAATAGACGATTATCATGAACAAGGAAATATGACAATAACCATTTTATTATTGCCTCTAGGGCATATTTGCAACAGAGAGGTGGGATGCGTAGCATCCCCAAGCTTAGATGCTTGAGACTTCTTGAAATATTTACTTGGGGTGCCTTGGGAATCCCCAAGCTTGAGCTTTTGTATCTCGTTCAATCCTCTCATATCGTGGTTTCACCTATTCTCAAAAACTTCATCCACACAAAACTCGAAAAGAACTCGTGAGATAAGTTAGTACACATAAGAGTAAATCAACACTTCAAGTAATGCCAAGACCAGTTGCACAATAATTTTCAAACATAATCTAATGTTTACTATCATTTCCACAATTTATACCTACCAATATAGGCTATGGAAACTATAGGATAAGTAGATAACAAAACTATGACAACAATGTGTCCAAACAAAACAGTTTGTAGCAATTTATTAAACCAGTGTACTACTGTAACTCACAAAATTATGAAAAATTAGGACAAGCTAAATAATTTTTATGACAGTACTGTGTTAAAAGTTCATAAACTTTACACGTTCCACTCAAATACCATAATTCAAATACTACAGGAAAAGTTTCTGTTTTTGTACAACACACATCACACATGCAATTCAACCATTCTAAATGCAATTCTTGGAACTTTTTATTGGAAAAAGATTATAAATATCATCTAAAAGAGAAAAACAAAATAAAATTACACTCCAAGCAAAACTCATATTATGTGACGAATAAAAATATAGCTCCAAGTAAGATATACCGATAATGTTGAAGACCAAAGAGGGGATGTCTTCCGGGGCATCCCCAAGCTTAGGCGCTTGAGTCTTCCTTGGATATTACCTTGGGGGTGCCTTGGGCATACCCAAGCTTAGGTTCTTGTCACTCCTTATTCTCCTCGTATTGGTATTTCGCCCAAAACTTGAAAACTTCAAACACACAAAACTTAACGGAACTTTGTGAGATGGGTTAGTATAATAAATAATAATCTTTCACTTAGGTACTATCAAGACAAGATTAATAATTGTTACCGCATGATACCTATTGTATTATATTATTTCCATAATATATATCACTGAATATAAGCCATGGGAACACTAAAACAAGCAAACTATGCATGCAAAACAGAACAGTCCGTTAAGATCTGTAGTGTAACCATACTTCCATGTGTCTAAAAAGTCTGAAAACTTAGAACAATCCAGGAAATTTGTATATCAATCATGTGTAAAAAATTCAGATCAAAAGCACATTCCAGTGAATTTACAAAACTCCTGGGCTGAGAGCAAATGTTTCTGTTTTTGCACAAAATCAAGTCAACTATCATACACACTATCCCAAAGGCTTTAATTGGCACTTTTTGAAATAAAAGGCATAAAATATAATTATTACAATAGGTTAATCATGTGAACGCATCAAAACATAAAGTAAAAGTGTTGGGTTGTCTCCCAACAAGTGCTTTTCTTTAATGCCTTTTAGCTAGGCATGATGATTTCAATGATGCTCACATAGGAATAATAATTATAACATGCACAAGAGCATCATGAATCTCATGAGAGGCACATTTAAGTCTAACCCACTTCCAATGCATAGGTATTTTGTGAACTAACAATTTATGGGGGCAAGAATCAACTAGCATAGGAAGGCCAAACAAGCATAACTTCAAAACTTTGAACACATAGAGAGGAAACTTGATATTATTGCAATTCCTACAAGCATATGTTCCTCCCTCATAATAATTTTCAGTAGCATCATGAAGGATTTTCACAATATAAACAGCACATAAACCATTATTTCATGATCTACAAGCATAGAAAATTTATCACTCTCCACATAAGCAAACTTCTTCTCATTCATAATAGTGGGAGCAAACTCAACGAAATAACTATCATGAGGTACTTGATTGACATAACCACTTTGAATATTAAAATCATGATAACAAGTTTCATGGTTACTATCAACCTTTATTGCATACATGTCATCGCAATAATCATCATACATAGGAGGCATGCTATCATCATCATCGTAGTTTTGCTCATCAAAACTTGGGGGACTAAAAATATCATATTCATCAAGCATAGAATCCCCAAGCTTGTGACTTTGCATATCATTAGCATCATGAATATTCAGAGAATTCTTACTAACTATATTACTATCATATCATACTAACAATATTCCTATCATGCTCATCACTCAAAGATTTAATGCCAAACATTTTAATAACTTCTTCTTCTAACACTTGAGCACAATTTTCCTTTCCATCATTTTCACGAAAGACATTGAAAAGATGAAGCATATGAGGCAAACTTAATTCCTTTTTTGTAGTTTTCTTTTATAAAACCAAACTAGTGAAAAAGAAGAAACTAAAAGATTTAATTGCAAGATCTAAAGATATACCTTCAAGCACTCACCTCCCCGGCAACGGCGCCAGAAAAGAGCTTGATGTCTACTAGGCAAGCTTCTTTTTGTAGACTCATGTTGGGCCTCCAAGCGCAGAGTTCTGTAGGACAATAGCAAGTTCCCTAAAGTGGATGACCTAAGGTTTATCAATCCGTGGGAGGCGTAGGATGAAGATAGTCTCTCTCAAGCAACCCTGCAATCAAATAACAAAGAGTCTCTTGTGTCCCCAACACACCCAATACAATGGTAAATTGTATAGGTGCACTAGTTTGGCGAAGAGATGGTGATACAAGTGTAATATGGATGGTAGATATAGCTTTTTGTAATCTGAAAATATAAAAACAGCAAGGTAACAAATAGTAAACAGCGAGCAAAGCGTTATATAAATGCTTGGAAACAAGGCCTAGGGTCCATACTTTCACTAGTGCAAGTTCTCCCAACAATATTAACATGGTTGAATCATATATAAACGCCTCATGTGCGACAAAGAGTTCACTCCAAAGTCACAAATAGCGGAGAACAAACGAAGAAATTATTGTAGGGTACGAAACCAGCTCAAATTTACCTTTTTCGATCAATCTTATGAGCTATCCCTATAAGTGTCACACACAACTCTAGAGTTCGTACTAAAATAACACCTTAAGATACACATCAACCAAAACCCTAATGTCACCTAGATACTCCAATGTCACCACAAGTACCCATGGGCTTGATTATACGATATGCATCACACAATTTCAGATTCATCATGTTCAATCCAACACAAAGAACTTCAAAGAGTGCCCGAAAGTTTCTACCGGAGAGTCAAGACGACAACATGTGCCAATCCCTATGCATAGATTCCCAAGGTCACGGAATCCGCAAGTTGACCACCAAAACATACATCAAGTGAATCAATAGAACACCCCATTGTCACCATGGATATCCCATCGCAAGACATACATCAAGTGTTCTCAGATCCTTCAAGATTCAATCCGATAAGAAAACTTCAAAGGGAAAACTCAATTCATCACAAGAAGATAGAGAGGGGGAAATTCCATATGATTCATCTATATTAATAAAGCTCGCGATACATCAAGATCGTGCCATCTCAAGAACACGAGAGAGATATCAAACACATAGCTACTGGTACATACCCTCATCCCCGGGGGTGAACTACTCCCTCCTCGTCATGGAAACCGCAGGGATCATGAAGGTGGCCTCCCGTGATGGTTTCCCGCTTTGGCAGGGTGCCAAAACGGACTCCCGATTTGTTTTTCGTGGCTCTGGAGGCTTGCAGCAGTGGAACTCCTGATCTAGGTTTATTTTTGGAGGTTTCGGTATTTATAGGAGTACTTAGCGTTGGAATCACGTCGCGAAGGTTCCCGAGGAGGTCACAAGTCACAGGGTCGCGACCAGGGGGGTGGTCGTGCCTGGCAGGCTTGTGACCTCGTGGTCCACTTCCTAGCCCAACTCTTCGCTCGAGTATTTTTTATATTTTCCAAAAAAATTCTCTTTAAATTTTCAGCCCATTCCGAGAACTTTTATTTCTGCACAAAAATGACACCATGGTAGTTCTGCTGAAAACAGCGTCAGTCCGGGTTAGTTCTAAGAAAATCATACCAAAATCATATAAAATTCTTTTAAACATGGCATGAATACTTCATAAATTATAGATACGTTGGAGATGTATCAACGGGCACGTTAGATCTATGGGCATTCGATGTCTATTTGCTTGACTCTAGTGCAAGTGGGAGACTGTTGGAGATGTGCCCTGGAGATAATCATGTATGATGAAATTTTCTATATGCTTATGAACAGAGATAGTCCTTGGACATTATTAGTGATGTGTAGTAACAAGTACATGAACTTGTTTGTGAGACTATGCATTGTATGATGACTCTCCTAAATGGTCCCTAGTCAAAAGGGTTGTGTGGGTGCGCAATCAATTAGACTACATATGACATGGTGGATGGTACAGTTTCACTTACCATGTAGCATTGTATGCTAGCCGGATAATGTGGGCTTAGAAAGATTTGGTCGGATTCGACATAGTCGGATCCCAGTCAAGATAAGGTCTGAGTTGGACACATCCAACTATGGGACGCATCAATAGGTCATCTGTGAGTCTTTAGTATGACATACGTTATATGTCCTAAGGCCTCAGGTGGCACATGTACTCGGGATGGTGACAAACCTGCTTTGGGCCGACCAAACACTACTCTGTGGCTAGGTAGTTACAAAGGTAGGTGTCGGGCTTGTCCAGACCCATGTCGTGAGACATGGTCGAGCAAGATGGGATTTGCCCCTCCAATCAAGATAGATATATTTTGGGCCCGTCGAGTGATCCTACCTAAATAAGCATGTCCATGCGATGAGGATTATGAGATAATTCGGAGTGTTGGTCGGATTAACCAAAACGATAAAGAGGTCGTGCTGCAACAAGGATGACCATGTCGCCTTGGGCACGAGAACATATATCTTGTGGCAAAGGGAGCAGAAGTGTGAAGTGCACGTTCACTTAAACAGATTCATCGCACACTTGGAGTCGGCACCCTTTGCTAGAGGACGCTACCGACTAACCGAGTCAGATGTGATCTAACTCGCGACCAAGTGAATGAGAACCTAAAGGGTTGCACGCTTAATGGACTTAACATGTGGGCTTTAGGATCACTACGAAGCCCAATAGTTGAGCCCATGACGGATGCCTACATATAGTGGAGGTGCAACACACTCATTCAGTTGAGCGCTTCAGCATCGTCAGTAGAGCTTTGCATGTGTTGCAACTAGACACCTCCACTCGTCGCCGACTGTGTGATCGGACCTAGCAGTCCGTCTCGCGGTGATAGAGGCGGTGCGCTTGTGCCGCTCTGGCGAACCTGTAAAGGGTATCCGACGACCGACTGTATGAGGGAGATCGGGCGAGGAGGAGCGGACTCTGGACGCGCTGCCTCAACTCTACTTCCGCTCCACGACACTGCGCGTCTAGTGGTAACGATCCATGATCCATCTTCATAGCATGTTCTTGGTTGTTCTACGCGCAGGAATTTTTTTTATTTTGCATGCGATGTACCTATGGTAGAACCCAACAATATGGACGTGATGCATATATACATGATCATTGCCTTGGATAAAATGTCGTAACTATGCACAATTATGTAAATTGCCCAACAGTAATTTGTTTACCCACTCTATGTTATGTTCTAGAGAGAAGACTCTAGCAAAAACTATAGCCCCGGGTCTACTTAAACATAACAACAAAAACTCCAAATAAATACTTTGATGCAATTTATTTACTGTTATTTATTTCTATTGTCTATCTACCAATATTTAATCCTTGCAAGTAACAAGTTCAAGGGGCTTGACAAACCACTTGCCCGCATTGGGTGCAAGTGTTTGCTTTTGTGTGTAGGTGCCGCTAAATGAGGTATGCGTGATTCTCCTATTGGTTTGATAACCTTGGTTCACATTGTTGGAAGTACTTATATATACTATGTTGCATCTCCCTCCTCTCCCGGGAAAATCCCAACGCAGTTTACAAATAGCAACTAACTCTTGCCGGCATCTACTACTATTACTCCAGCAATCGGCCGCTATCCAGCATGCATCTATGGTGTTAAGTTCATAACAAACAGAGTAACACTTTAGGCAAGATGCCACGATGTAGGCGAACTAAAGCCAATCAATATGAATAAACCCCATCATTTTATACTTAATGACAACAATACAAATACGTGTATTTTCCCCTTCTGTCACTCAGATATAGAGCACCGAAATACTGAACCCATTACAACGCACCACTCCCAATGAAGATAAATCAGTCCAGTTCGCCAAAACAAACAAATAGATTCCAGAGAAATACGAAGCTATAAAAATCATGCATAATAAAGTTCAGATTTGACTCAATCACTTTCAATGAATAGTGTGATCATAAATTCACAATTCATGAGATCACAAAAAACAGACCGCAAAAGAAGATCACATCAGATAGAACTCCAAGGAGACAGAGGAGAACATTGTATTGAAGATCAAAGAGAGAGAAGAAGCCATTTAGCTAATAGTATGGACCCATAGGTATGTGGTGAACTACTCACATCTCATTATGGAGCGAACAAGGTTGATGAATAAGGCCCTCGTGATCGATTCCCCATTCGACAGATTACCGGAAAAGGCCTCTAGATAGGATCACGATGGAACAGAGCCTAGTGGCGGCTGGAAAAATATTGCATGTGCCTCTCTGTTGGTTTTGGGGGTATTTGCAAATATATAGAAGTGGAATTAGGTCACGCGGTCGTGCAAGGGAGTCACAAGACCGCACGACATGTCGTACCCCTGGGCGCGCCATGCGGGCTCGTCGCTCCCTAGTTGTAACAGCCCAGATGTTTTCTTTCCTTATTTGTAACCCCTTTCCTCTTGTGGCACATTGTTGAACCTATATTATGGAAGTGATGAGGTGTTTGTCATTTCATGTGCATCTCATGCATCATATCATCATATGTGTGTTTTCTTCTCCTTGTCCCCCTTGTTGTGGTGATTTCATGTGGTTTTGTGGAGTGTGGTGTGGGTGCAACAATGACCTCAACATCAAGTTGCACCATAGCCCAAAAACCCCTCTCCTCTTATATTTCTTGAGGGCATAATCAAGTTGTTGTTTTGGGGTGTTAAAAATGTTCCACTTCTTTGGAATTCTGCCAAATATTTGTGGATGTCAAACCTCTCTGATTTGAAACTATTTTCTTTTTGTTTTATATAAAAGCAGGGGCTGATTTATAAAAAAATCAATTAATTTGATTTGCTCTAAAATGCCACTTCTATTTTATAAATAGGAGCAGCATTTTAGAGACTTGTTATGATTTTCCTTTTCTTCTTTTATTTTGTTTTAGCCTCTCTCTTATTTATTCAAAGTCTGATTTGAATTAATTGAAAGAGAGGACCTGTTTGGTTTTTAAGTAAGGAGGGAGGCAGTTGATAGGGCTTTGGCCCATAGCCTCCTCGCTGGCGCGCTGGAGCCCAGCTCCCTTTCCTGCTTCCTCCTTGTCACGCCGTCTCTTTTCTTCTTTCCGTCAGCAAAGGGATGCGAGGGCGTGAGTGAGGGCTCGTCCACGTCGACGCCATGACGTTCACGGACATCGAGGGGCCCCTATATAACCTTGTCAGTTGTGCCTTCCTCCTCCTAGGGTTCCTCTTCCTCCATCATCGCTGTCGCCACTTTCCCCTTCCCCTGTTCTTCTCTGTAGATAGGTTCACAGAGAGAGGTGAGATTCAAATAGAGGAAGCAGGAGGTGCTCCACCCTCGTCGTCGTCGTCCTCGTCAACGCCGACTCCTCCCGCTCGGGCAAGGGTGTCCGTGACGCCCCCGGAGATGCCGGCGTTCCATTCCCGTCGCTGGTGAGGCCGGAGCGCATCCGCAGCGACGGCCTCGACCTCGTCTCCGACGAGCACCCGAAGCACCCGGGCCCCTGCAGCAGCGCCTCTTCTTCCTCTTCCCGCGCCGATCTTCTTCGTCGAGGTGCTCCAGGGTGATCGTCCCGTCCCCCTCTTCCTTCTCCCGCACGTAATAGGGTGCCTCTAGGCATAGTTGTAGCCACCGTCGTGGTCGGCCGTGGAAGGTTGCCGAGCTCCGTAGCCCCCCTGTGGTAGTCCACCTCCCACCGTGATAGTAGCGGAAATGGAACCCCCTTGGTTCCCGTGTTCCCCGCCGGCAGCTTCTAGCCGCCGTTGCCGCCTCCTAGCTCGCCGGCGTTAGGATCCCCTTTGAAAGGATCGATATGGTTGGCTAGAGGGGGGGGGTAAATAGACAGCGACCACTTTTTAATTAATCTTAGCAAGTTAAGGTAAACACTATGTGGGTACACAGATAATATGACAAAGAGATGACCCGATAGAATCTAACCACGAGAGCTATTAAGCCGACTGAGATAAAGTCACAAAGCTAAAGCAAATACAAAGTAAAGGATAGAAATAACCACAAGTGGAACCGATGGAGACAAGGATGTGTTACCGAAGTTCCTTCCCTTTGACAGGAAGTACGTCTCCGTTGGAGCGGTGTGGAGGCACAATGCTCCCCAAAAAGCCACTAAGGCCACCGTATTCTCCTCACGCCCTCGCACGATGCAAGGTACCGTGATTCCACTATAGGTGCCCTTGAAGGCGGCGACCGAACCTTTACAAACAAGGTTGGGGCAACTCCACACAAAGCTTGGAGGCTCCCAACAAGACCACGAAGCTTCACCACAATGGAATATGGCTTCGAGATGACCTCAACCGTCTAGGATGCTCAAACACCCAAGAGTAACAAGATCCGCAAGGGATTGGTGGGGGAATCAACTTTTCTCTTGGTGAAAGTGTGGATCTAGGCCTTCTCAACCAATCCCTAAAGAATCAACAAGTTTGATTGGCTAGGGAAAGAGATCGGGCACTTTTAAGCTTGTGGAGCAACAATGGAGCATAGAGAGGTAAGAGATAGGGTTCCTCAGCTAGAAGAACTCTTCATCTAGTGGGGGGAAAATTCAGTTCGTTTTCCCACTGTCTGCCCGAGATCCAGCGGTACTACCGCTGGGAAGGAGCGGTACTACCGCTGCCTGGCGGTACTACCGCTAGATGCAGCGGTACTACCGCTGGGGCTTCCAGCGAAACTACCGCTGGCCCTTGGTAGTGCATAAGCACTACTACTGCCGAGAAAGTCTTCGCAAAAGGGTCCGTCCACGAACTACCGCTAGGTAGGTGGAACAGGGCACCTGGAGCGGTACTACCGCTGACCCGGGGCGGTACTACCGCTGGCCAGGGGCGGTACTACCGCCAGCCAGCGGTACTACCGCTGGCTGCAGCGGTACTACCGCTGGCAGTCCAGCGGTACTACCGCTGGGGACCATTTTGCAGAGAAGCTAAGAACAAAACGGCGAGGGCCGCTCCAAAGATAAAGGAAAGGGAGAAAGAGAGGTGTGCGTGTGCAAAGATAGATTCCACCCAAACCTTTCCACTACGGATCCCCTCTTAATAGTACGGCTTTCCTATGACTCAAATAAAGAGAATCTAGGAGGGCGACGTGCTTCCGTTCCAGAAGAGAGGAGTCGTGTCGTCTTGTGCCATTGACGAGTGTTGCCTGAAACCTTGACACACACGATTAGTCCTGTACGGTACTGTCATCAATCACCAAAATTACTTAGGCATAAATTATGCCTCAACAATCTCCCCCTTTTTGGTGGATTGATGACAATACCGGATTTGCATGGATAATAATATGAGAGTAAAAAAGATAGAGATATATGACATATGACTCACAGCATATGATGGAAATAAATCTAATCTCACATAAGAAAGATCATGTCTCACACAAGATAGCAAACGAAGCAAACCAAGTTCAAAGAAAATCATACGAGATAAAGCAAAGCAATGCAAAGTTCGAATGAAATCAAATCCCTAGAGTCTCTCCCCCTTTGGCACAAGACACCAAAAAGGGGGCACACCTAATGCCACAGGTAGCTACTCCTCGTCTTCAGGATCACCAGACTCGTCGGTCCCCTCCTGGTCAGTCTCCTCCTCCTCTTGCGCCTCATCACCCGACCACTGGTACCCCTGAGCCTGCATCCAAGTGGCCTCAGGCGTGATGTCATCCTTTGAGCCACTGGAGATGTCCACATCCAAGGTCCTGAGAACACGCTTATGCCTCTGGCGGCTCTGCTTCTGAGCCACGTGTGTCTGATACTGACCCTTGGCCTGCATACAGAAGAGAGTCTTCATCTTGTCCTGCAACTTGATAGCCCAAGATGGCATGGCAGACGAGCGGGACTGAGAGGCAGGTCCTCTACCAGCAGCTGTCTCTGTATCAGTGTCCATGTGCTGAGAAGATGAAGATGGGTTGACCCACTTGTCCTTGACGCGCAGCTTGATTGGGTCATGCACAATGTAGTCAGACTGTGCGTAGAGCACCTCATCCGGATACGCCTGTTGCCACTTATGGCAGATGTATGCAAACAGGTAAGGCCCGTAGATAGGGACCTTACGGTTGATGATGCAGTTCCATAGTTCTGTGAACATCACATCTGCAATATCCAGTTGAGCAGACTCCACAGACATAGCCTCCTCACACAGTAACAACATCTCAGCCAAGGAGCCATGGACCTCATCGAAGTTACCACTCCGAGGGAAGAGGGTGTTCCGAAAGATGCGGTGCATGATGTCCAGGTGCTTGGGAAGCACCCCCTTCCTCAGATACAGTGTCTGCAGTCTGTCCTTTGCGAGGCCCTTATCAGTGGGGGCTGGAGCGTGAGGACGCAGCCCAAGAGGGGTGTCAGCACCCTGAAAATCAACGTGCAGGAACTGCATGAACTCTGTCCAGGAACTAGTCATCTTCTTTGACCCAGTCATCCATATCATGGAGCGCTATTCATCATGGGAGAAGTGAACTGTGACATAGAACTGAGCAACTGCCGTGGGATCAAAATCCGTCTTGAAGGTGATGATGTTTTTGAGGCCCATCTTGTCAATCAAAGCAAGGGCAACACCAAAGTACTCTGTGTGCCGCTGAAGGTGTGCCAGATCAATCCACTGGACAGAGACATTGTTCTTCTTGAAGTTTGCAATGACATCTCGATATATCCTGCAATGGTCCTTAACCCAGATATTTTCAACACCATCGATCTTCTCCCTCTCCTGGAGATAGTGGTTCTTGGTGCGAAATTGCAGAAAGTCCTTGAGAGACATTGTGCGGATATTCACCCTCTTGTCCTTGTGAGCGACCTTCTTGAAGGACTTATTATTAGGGGGGAGACCAGACGTGGCAGACCCCTCGGGCGCCTCTGTGTTGCGAAACTATTTGGATGCCGTGTCCCGTGGGGGGTTCGAACGGCGAGCAGGGACTTGGGCATATGACAAGTAAGTAAAAGATGAGATAGCATTTAGAAAAATGTTCTCACTTGTCATAGTGCATCCTTTCTTTTATACAAAAAGAAAGGATGGAGGGGCGGTGGCCGAGGCCACCTATGTTTGAGACAGTGGTATGACACCGCGAAGAGTTATCCTTGGGTTCATGACCAATGCTCGTCTTTGAAGCACAAGTGCCATTTGACAATGGCTAAAGTGAAAGACTAGAGTGATTTATGCATAATGGGAGGAGGGAAAGTTCACTGTGAGAACAACACTCCCCCTATGTCCATGCCTACACCTAGACCAAGATGGAATGTGAAGTGAGGTGCAATATTCCTAGTTTCAATCCACATTACTTGAGTCAATGATATTTAGCTCATGCCTTAACTCCCGGAACCTTGCTTCATCTAGTGGCTTGGTGAAAATATCTGCAAGTTTCTCTTCAGTGTGGATGAAATGAACCTCAATATCACCTAGCTTGATATGTTCACGGATGAAGTGATGACGAATATCAATATGTTTTGTTTTGCTATGTTGCACTGGGTTGAGGGAAATCTTGATGGCGCTTTGATTGTCACATAGAAGAGGCACTTTGTCACAAGTGACACCATAATCCTTTAAAGTTTGCCTCATCCACAGCAGTTGAGCACAACAACTTGCAGCCGCCACATACTCAGCCTCGGTGGATGATAGGGAGACGCAGTTCTGCTTCTTTGAAGACCAACTTACCAAAGAGCGACCAAGGAATTGGCATCCTCCAGACATTGACTTCCTCTCCACGCAATCTCCAGCCCAGTCTGAGTCAGAATAGCCAACTAGATTGAAGTTTGCTCCTTTGGGATACCAGAGGCCAAAGTTTGGGGTATGAGCCAAATATCGAAAGATTCTTTTGACAGCCATGTAATGACTTTCTTTTGGTGCGGATTGAAACCGTGCACATATCCCTACACTCAACATAATATCCGGTCTAGATGCACAGAGGTAAAGGAGGGATCCAATCATGGAGCGGTATACCTTTTGATCCACTGCTTTACCATTGGGATCACTGTCAAGCTTGCATCTGGTTGGCATGGGAAACTTGACTGGTTTGACATCTTCGAGCTCGAACCGCTTGAGCATGTCTTGAGTGTATTTGGCTTGTTTGATGAATGTCCCCTCTAGACCTTGCTTAATCTCGAACCCGAGGAAAAACTTCAACTCTCCCATCATGGACATCTCAAACTTCTCAGTCATTAGTGCAGCAAATTCTTCATTGAATGAAATGTTAGGAGAGCCAAAGATAATATCATCAACATATAGTTGGCATATGAACAAATCCCCTTTAACCTTCTTAGTAAAAAGAGTGGGATCAATCTTTCCAATTTCAAACCCACGATCTTGTAACAACTCAGTAAGGTACTCATACCACGCGCGTGGGGCTTGTTTAAGGCCATAGAGTGCCTTATTGAGTTTGTACACATGATTGGGGAGCTTGGGATGTTCGAAACCCGGGGGTTGTTTGACATATACCAACTCATTCAAAGGACCATTAAGAAATGCACTTTTCACATCCATTTGCTGTAATTTGAAGTTATGATGAGAAGCAAATGCAAGTAACATGCGAATAGATTCTAGACGAGCAACAGGGGCAAAGGTTTCACCGTAGTCGATACCCTCGACTTGGGAGTAGCCTTGAGCCACCAATCTTGCCTTGTTTTGAATCACAATTCCATTTGCATCTTGCTTGTTCTTAAATATCCATTTGGTCCCAATGACATTGTGTTCCTTCGTTGGTCGGGGCACTAAATCCCAGACTTGGTTGCGCTCGAAGTTGTTAAGTTCTTCGTGCATGGCCATAAGCCAATCCTCATCATCGAGCGCTTCCTGTACCTGTTGAGGTTCACAATACGAGACAAACGCGTGATGCTCACAAAAATTCCAAAGCTGTTGACGAGTAGATACTCCCCTTTTTAAGCTGCCAAGGACATTCTTCATAAGGTGTGACTTGACTCTCAGCTTGTTCGCATTCTTGGCTGCTCGACGCTCCAAGAGTTCTTCATTAGATAACGGGGGAGCGTCGCCTTGTTTCACTTGTTTGCCCTTGCGTCTTGAGCTGGTTGTTGGAGCTCCAGACGGGAATTGTGAGACAGTCTCCTGATCATCTTGTCCTTCGACTTGAGCAAGTTCACTGGTTTGATCTTGTATTAGTGGTTGCTCTTGATCTTGATCTCGTGCTGGTTCAGGGTCTTGGGGTAGTGCTTGAGTGGGCATATCATCGTTGTTAGGCAATTGATCTTGACCGAGAGCTTGATCAACTTGTTGAGAGTCTTCTCTTTGTTCGTCGGAAGCGTGTGGGGCTTGTGGGGGTGATGGCTCCACTTGAGTAGAGCATTGTCCTTCTCCTTCTACCACAAGGGGTTCCTCAATGGGGAGTATTTGACCAATCCCCATTCTTCTTATGGCTTCGGGAGGAATTTCATCACCTATATCACAAAGACCACTTTGCTCCACTTGGGAGCCATTATTTTCGTCAAACTCTACATTACACGTCTCCTCAATTAGTCCGGTGGACTTGTTGAGGACACGGTAAGCATGAGAGTTTGTAGCATAACCAACAAAGATACCCTCGTGTGCTCTAGAATCAAATTTAGCTAGCCGAGCTCCTTTTATAAGAATGAAACACTTACAATCGAATACCTGGAAGTACTTGAGATTGGGTTTGTTTCCAGTTAGAATCTCATACGGAGTCTTGTTCAAGCCTTTGCGAATGTAGAGCCGATTGGACGCATGACATGATGTGTTGATGGCCTCTGCCCAGAAGTTGTATGGAGATTTGAATTCTGCCATCATTGTTCTCGCAGCATCTATCAAGGTCCGGTTCTTCCTTTCTGCCACGCCGTTTTGCTGAGAGGTATATGGTGCAGAGTATTGGTGCTTTATTCCCTCATCACCTAGAAACTCATCTAGAGTGTAGTTCTTGAACTCGGTGCCGTTGTCACTTCTAATCATCAAGATCTTTGCTCCATGTTGACGTTGCGCTTCATTAGCAAAGTTGATGACTGTTTGTTGAGTTTCACTCTTCCTTTTGAAGAAATATACCCAGGTATATCTTGAGTAATCGTCAACAATCACTAAGCAATACTTTCTGCCTCCAAGACTATCAAATGTTGGGGGACCAAACAGATCCATGTGGAGAAGTTCCAATGGCCTCTTAATGTAGATAAGAGTCGTTGGACGATGAGCAGTTTCATGAATCTTTCCTTCAATGCAAGCACTGCAAACACGATCTTTAACAAAGCTCACATTTGTTAGTCCACGAACATGGTCCCCTGTCAGAAGACTTTGCAAAGATCTCATATTGACATGAGCTAAACGGCGATGCCAAAGCCAGCCCACGTCAACTTTAACCATTAAACATGTCGCAGTCTTAGTGGGTCGTTTTGAAAAGTTTACCACATAGAGACCATTTTCGACATGTCCAACATAGGCTACTTTAAGAGTCTTGCTCCTTCGGAGGACCACAGAGTCAATATTAAAGAAAGTGGAAAAACCCATGATTGCAAGTTGACGAACGGAAAGTAAATTGTAGGCAAGAGACTCAACAAGCATGACCTTCTCAATAGACAAATCTTGAGAGACAACCACCTTACCAAATCTCAATACCTTTGACGAGGATGCATCGGCGAATTGGACATGGGTGGGCATAGATGGAGAAGGGTGCACATCCACCACTAAGTCCTTGCTTCCGGTCATATGATTTGTTGCTCCACTATCGAGCAACCATGACACCCCACCGGAAGCAAACTCCTGCAATAGATCAAGGCTTGGTTTTAGGTACCCATTTTTTAATGGGTCCTTTCATGTTAGAGACAAGGGTCTTAGGAACCCAGATAGCCCATTCAATATCTTCATCGTAGGAACCAACAAATCTGGCATAAACATGCCCGTCACTAGCACAACATAACACATAAGAGGAATTAAGTTTGCCGGCTGTGTTAGTAGGAGCGATTTTGCCCTTCTTGGGGTTCCCATAGTCCACCTTGTTCCTGTTCACCTTCTGAGTCCCCTCGCCCTCCTTGACAAAGATGTCCATGAGGGTGAGAGATCGTTTGTGCTTGTTCTTCCTTTTAGCTTTTGACTTGGAGGTAGGTCCAAGTCCTTCCTTTCCTACGACACTCTTTTGAGTGCTTAAGAGATCGTTCAGACTCTTCTCACCTTGTCTGCATGACACAAGGCCCTTCTCAAGTTTCTCCTTTAACTTGGCATTTTCCTCCACAAGATGAACATGCTCACAACAGGGGTTAGTTGCACAAGTATTATCAATTAACACAAAGGGAGGACAAGTAGAGATCTCTTTGGTAAGTTTTGCTTGGAGTTGATCATGAGACTCTTTCAGAGAGAAATGAACACCTTTCAAGGCTTTGTGGGCCTTGTCAAGTATGTCAAACTCTTGTTTGAGTCTGTCACGGCCAACCTCAAGAGCATACTTTTCGGATTTAAGCATGCGAGTAAGAACAACATCATGATCTAGTTTATTTTGCATTTTAGCGCAGTCATCATTATATGACTCCTCAAGAGCCAAACGAAGAGTGCGCTCCTCTTCTAGAGTGCTAGATAATTCGGCAATTTCATCGGCATTGTCACGGCTATGTCCATGAAGCTCGGAGATGGTCTCCTCATGAGACTCAATGAGGTCAGTGGCCTCACCCAGTTGTTCCAAGAGAGCAACAAAATGCTTCTTGGTTTCTCCCTTAATAGTGCATAGAAACTTATCAAGATCATGCTCATTAAGTTCTCCAACATCACTATCTTCTACACAATTTAACAATGAAGGAGCAGAAGTAATGTTGGTCTTAATGATAGAAGTTACCTGATTGGTACCTTTTGCCATGAGGCACTTGGTGATGTGGTTCTCGTTGGGGGCGTTGAAGAGAGACACCTTCTGGGAAGGGGTAGTGGCTATAGCAACAGTTGTCGTTGCCACTGTATCATCATCATCATCATCATCAGAAGGATACTCCTCCAGGGCCACCATTCCTTTTGGGCGAGGTTTCTTCACAAAGTTGTTCTTGATTGGAAATGATTTGGTTTTGTCTTTGCGAATGAGCTTGCCTCCATTGTCTTCTCTCTTCTCATAGGGACATTCTTCCACGAAGTGACTCACGTTGCCACAGTTATAACATGTCCTTACTCGTTGTTTGGGTTTGAAACCACTTGAGTTGTTCTTGTTGAAGGTTGGTCTTGAGTTCCTTTTATTTCCCCAGAATTGCCTTGATGCAAGAGCCATGTGCTCATGATAGGCATACTTTGTGTCTTCCGGGCAGCTCTCCTCTTCCTCATCTTCTTCTTCTTCTTCAAGCATTACTCTTGCTTTCAACGCAAGTTTGGGTGAAGTGGTTTTTGATCGGACACGAGCAAGTGCATTGTCGGCTGTTTCGTTCATGATTGACATTGCAATGAACTCATCCAACACTTCACTGGAAGACAAGGAGTGAAAGTCTGGCCGCTGACGAATGACAGATGACATGGCTTTGTTGAAAGGCATGATGGCTTTGAGAAACTTGCGCTTGACCCAAGTGTCATCCACATCCTTACTTCCATGGTCCTTTAGTGCCACAGCAATAGCAGTCACCCTCCGATAGAGATCACGAGGGTCCTCTTCTTCCTTCATCACAAACTCATCGGCCTGATCAAGTATCACTTCATAGTTGGATCGTTGGATACTTGAGCTTCCCTTATACAACACCATAATATGCTCCCAACAATCCTTGGCCAATGTGAAGGGACGTAAGTGGGGAAGATCTTCAGGTGGCACAGCAGACTGAAGGATAAACAGCGCAGAGTGATTATATTGATTGTCTGCATCTTCTCTTGGAGTGAGGTTGCTTGGGTCATGGGGGTAATATCCTTGCTCGATAATTCTCCACAAGTTTGTTGAGCTGTGATTCAAATGAGACTTAATAGAAAATACCCAGTTAGCAAAGTCACCTTTCACAAGTTTAGGAGGAGGACCAACAGGATTAAGACGAGGTGCGAGAACGGGTCCTCCATAAGTCATGGGAGGTGGAACAGAGGCATGTGTTCCAGTCCCATCCTTTCCGTGAGGTGAAGCAGGTTGCATACCTTTAGCCGCTTCCTTAGAGGAGTTGGCCTCCGAATCGGAAATGGTGGGTTTAACCACTAAAGCCGGTTCGGGTGAACTTTTAAGACCATCAATTAATTCCTTCAGCATGGTTTTGACTTCGCTCGTCAAGGACGTCTTGAGGGCTGCCATAGCCGTATTCAAGTCGTCCCTTGTGACCGAAGTCAAGTCCATGCCCTCGGGTTGCCCATGGTTCACTTCCTCTTCGCCTTCCATACTCTTCGGGTGGTTAAACCCTTAATAAAGAGACGTGGCTCTGATACCAATTGAAAGGATCGATATGGTTGGCTAGAGGGGGGGTGAATAGACAACGACCACTTTTTAATTAATCTTAGCAAGTTAAGGTAAACACTATGTGGGTACACAGATAATATGACAAAGAGATGACCCGATAGAATCTAACCACGAGAGCTATTAAGCCGACTGAGATAAAGTCACAAAGCTAAAGCAAATACAAAGTAAAGGATAGAAATAACCACAAGTGGAACCGATGGAGACGAGGATGTGTTACCGAAGTTCCTTCCCTTTGACAGGAAGTACGTCTCCGTTGGAGCGATGTGGAGGCACAATGCTCCCCAAAAAGCCACTAAGGCCACCGTATTCTCCTCACGCCCTCGCACGATGCAAGGTACCGTGATTCCACTATAGGTGCCCTTGAAGGCGGCGACCGAACCTTTACAAACAAGGTTGGGGCAACTCCACACAAAGCTTGGAGGCTCCCAACAAGACCACGAAGCTTCACCACAATGGAATATGGCTTCGAGGTGACCTCAACCGTCTAGGATGCTCAAACACCCAAGAGTAACAAGATCCGCAAGGGATTGGTGGGGGAATCAACTTTTCTCTTGGTGAAAGTGTGGATCTAGGCCTTCTCAACCAATCCCTAAAGAATCAACAAGTTTGATTGGCTAGGGAGAGAGATCGGGCACTTTTAAGCTTGTGGAGCAACAATGGAGCATAGAGAGGTAAGAGATAGGGTTCCTCAGCTAGAAGAACTCTTTATATAGTGGGGGGAAAATTCAGACCGTTTTCCCACTCTCTGCCCGAGATCCAGCGGTACTACCGCTGGGAAGGAGCGGTACTACCGCTGCCTGGCGGTACTACCGCTGGATGCAGCGGTACTACCTCTGGGGCTTCCAGCGGTACTACCGCTGGCCCTTGGTAGTTCATAAGCACTACTACCGCCGAGAAAGTCTTCGCAAAAGGGTCCGTCCACGAACTACCGCTAGGTAGGTGGAACAGGGCACCTGGAGCGGTACTACCGCTGACCCGGGGCGGTACTACCGCTGGCCAGGGGCGGTACTACCGCCAGCCAGCGGTACTACCGCTGGGGACCATTTTGCAGAGAAGCTAAGAACAAAACGGCGAGGGCCGCTCCAAAGATAAAGGGAAGGGAGAAAGAGAGGTGTGCGTGTGCAAAGATAGATTCCACCCAAACCTTTCCACTACGGATCCCCTCTTAATAGTACGGCTTTCCTATGACTCAAATAAAGAGAATCTAGGAGGGCGCCGTGCTTCCGTTCCAGAAGAGAGGAGTCGTGTCGTCTTGTGCCGTTGACGAGTGTTGCCTGAAACCTTGACACACACGATTAGTCCTGTACGGTACTGTCATCAATCACCAAAATTACTTAGGCATAAATTATGCCTCAACACCCTTCTCTGCAATTCGGCTGGAGGTAGAAGAAGGCCCGTGGCCTTGGCATATGAGGAGCAGAACCTCCTTTGATTCAGACTCCCCCGCACTAGCCTAGTGGCGCTAGCCCCACATCTCCACAAGAAGGGCGTGGGTTCGATTCCCCCTGGCACCCCTTTTTTCTTTATTTGTTTGATTGTTTCCAGTGCAGCGCCAGCAGAGGGTGTTCACCTCCTTTGTGGATCCCCTTAGATCAGCAAAGTGATGCTAGTCTAGTGGTAGTTGTTGTGTAATGCTAGCAAGAGGTGGTGGGTTCGAATCCCCCTCTTGCACCTTTACCTTTTATGCCCATATTTGTTCCTGTGTTGGGAATTAGCCCAAGCAACAAACTAATGTTTGTTAAATGATATGTTTGTCTAGCTCCCTGTAAAATTTCATGCTTAGACACCTCGTGTATATATCATTTTGGAGGTTGCCAAAATGCTTCAGAGCATAAGCAGCTGGTGAAAATCTGTTATTTTCACTAAGTCCCAATCTTTGTTATTTTCTCCAAGTTAGAGGTTGTAGATCTGCTCATGGGTGATTCCTTTGCCTTAGCTTTTTGTCAAAGGTGGTAATGCAGTTGGATGGCTTCAGTTGCATGTCTTTTTTGACTTAATTAGAGGGTTGTAGCTATTGTAGATCTTGTAGTCAAAGTGCCATGTTGGGAATTAGCCCAAGCAACAAGCTAATATTTGTTAAATGATATGTTTGTCTAGATCCCTGTAAAATTTCATGCTTAGACACCTCCTGTAGATATCATTTTGGAGCCTGCCAAAATGCTTCAGAGCATAAGCAGCTGGTAAAAATCTGTTATTTTCACTAAGTCCCAATCTTTGTTATTTTCTCCAAGTTAGAGGTTGTAGATCTGCTCATGGGTGATTCCTTTGCCTTAGCTTTTTGTCAAAGGTGGTAATGCAGTTGGATGGCTTCAGTTGCATGTCTTTTTTGATTTAATTAGAGGGTTGTAGCTATTGTAGATCTTGTAGACAAAGTGTCATGTTGCTGTTAAAAACAGATTGTGTGTCTATATGAGTTTTGACCTTGTGTCGGCTTTGGTTGATGGTGTGGTCTGTTCCCAAGCACCATTCCACTTCTATTTTGTTGCTTGATCATGTGGAAACCTGGTTACACTAGTGGGTGCCCATATGTTTGTGCTTGTGGTTGTTTTAGAGTCGTAGACCATCGTAATTTGTTTTGTAGTTTCCGGTTGATCCGAGACTCCGTTCACGACGTTCTTCATATGTTTTTGAATAGTTTTCTCGTGATGCACATGTTCATGCATGCCAAGATAACTTAAAATGAGGTTCTCTCCAGAATTTAATTAACCCAACTAATGCATATGAAAGTGACTAGAATAGTGATGCATGCTTCCTTCTTCACACATGCATCATATTGCGTGTTGCATTATGTGTTGCCAGTGTTTATTTTTTGTTATCTTATCTTGGGTAGCATCGGGAATGGAGAGCGAGTACGTGGATTCTCGAGAGTTCGTAAAGGAAGAACAAGAGCAGTTCCAGGCTGAAGAAATCACAGGCAAGATAACCGTGACCTTGACCCCGTTTCTAGCTTTGTTATGCTTAGAGATATGTTTCCATCGTTACATGCTCGCTGCCTACCACATGATATAAATGCCACATGTCGTTGCCATGAACCCCAAACACTTCCCGTTCCTAGAAAATATTGTTTGGCTAAGTATGCTTGCTCAATCTCTAATGGATAGCTTTGCTAGTTGTAGGTGCCAGTTGGTCCATGTGATAACGTGGGCATTTTGATATCATTATGTTTAATTGCTAATTATTTAATGCAACTATATACTTGGTAATTAACAGAAGGCCTAGCCTTTTGTCGGGTGATTTGTTCCGTTGTTGACGCCTTAGTTTCGGCTATCGGTGTTTTATTCCATAATTGAGCGCTCCTAACACGTTCGGGGTTGTTATGGGGACCCCCTTGATAAATCGTATAGTGTTAATGTTTGTCTGGCAGGACCCAACTTTGGTTTTAATCTGCTAATAACTTAATAATGAAATGCATAGGGAATAGCTACCCCGAGGATTTAATCAACAACTCGGGCCAGTGCTCCGCATGAGTGTTGGTCCAAACTAGAGCTACTTGCGGGGCCACCCGGGGAAACTCGGGGATTTCTATGAGGCCACTATACGTACTGCTCATCCATCGTGTCGTGAGAACGAGATACGCTGCTCCTATCGGGTTCGTCGACACGTCGGGAGGTCTTCCCAGATTTGTCTTACCTTAGCGATATATCTTATGCATTGGAATTCCGGTGAAACTTTGGGTCTCCTCAAAGTTGAGGTTTTCCTCTTAGGAATCCGACGAGATCACGAGTTTCGTGATAGAGGATTGCTATGCGGCCTATGGTAATTTGTTGTAACATTTCCTTATTTGTAATTCCATTTCCTTATTTGTGGAGACCTTGTTGAACCATGTATGGAAGTTATGAGGACGTTATCATTTCATGTGGCCATTATTCCATGTCATCATCTTGCATCATGGCATTCTTTTGCATTCTTTGCACCACCCCCCCCCCTTACTTGTGTTGCTAGTGTTTGGTCCATCATGGAAGTGCTAGTGCTCATATATGTGTTTGGGTTGAGTGTGGAGTTTACAACCTTGCAAAACCCTTGATACGTCTCAAACGTATCTATAATTTTTGATGGTTTCATGATGTTATCTTGTCAACTTTGAATGTTTTATGTAACTTTTATATCTTTTTTGGGACGAACTTATTAATTCAGTGCCAAGTGCCAGTTCCTGTTTTTTGTGTGTTTTTGTCTCTTTTCATATCTGATTTTGGAACGGAGTCCAAACGGAATAAAATCCCCGAAATGATTTTTTCCCAAACGGAAGAAGATCAAGGGGCTTGTGGGCCAAGCTAGGAGGGCTACAGGGAGCCCACAAGCCCCCACTCCGCCACCAGGGGGAGGCGGCGGTGGGCAGGCTTGTGGCCTCCCTGGCGCCCCCCTGACCTAGATCTTGCGCCTATATATTCCCTAAAAATCAGAAGAAGAAAAATCAGGGGAGCCTCGAAAATACTTTTCCGCCGCCGCAAGCTTCTGTTTCCGTGAGATCTCATCTGGAGACCCTTCCCAACGCCCTTGTGACAGCCCGAGACCGACGCCCCAGAAGATTCCCCTTTATTTCCGTTTCCGTCGTGTGGTTATTTTTTTGTTTGTTGCATCGTCATGTAGTTTGCATCATCGCATCATGCATGGCATCATGTCAACTTTGTTTTGTCGGTGTTGCTTGTTGCCGTGTTGTTGGGTGTTAGTGCTTTGTGAGTGGCGTTGTTCGTTGGCGTGATGAGAGTGGGTGCAACAGAGCTGCTGCAAACCCTGTTGCACCGTGGACCTAAACCTTCACTCCCCTCCTCTCCTCTTTTATTTGTTTTTGCGGTTTGCTAAAGTTTCCATTTTAACCCCTACTTAAACAAATGGTTTGTCTTCTTTTAAAGAAAATCATTTTATTAAATGTTGGGGGCGACCCTTGGGTTTTTATTTTATTTCTCCTTGTGTTTTATTTTAAAACCGTCTCATTTTCTTTTCTCTTTTAAAGTGCTTTTATTTTATTCTTTAAATAAAAGAGGTTTTATTTTATTCTTCAAAAGGGTTTTATTTTTAGTTGTTTTAAAATGCCCAACTATTTCTTATAGTTGGGGTGTGGTTTTAAAACGAGCCAAAGGGTTTTTTTTATTTGTTAAATCCTTTTATTATTATTATTTTTGTGTGTGTGTTTCTCTGTTTTTTAAAGGAAAAAAACCCAAAGAGGGAGAGGCCTAGCCGGCCAAGGCCCAGCTGGACCCCCCTCCAACCCTAGACGTCGAGCGATCGTCCCCTCGTCCTCCCCTCGTCCCCCGCGTGCGCCTCGCCTCCCCCATGCCTCGGTTCCCCTCTGTCCCGATTCCCCTCGTCCCGTGTCCGCCTCCCTGCCGAGCCGCCGTCTCGCGAATAGCTCGCCCCGGCCTCGTTCGACCCCCGCCTCTTCTCCCGCGCCTGCCTCGCCCAACCTCCTGCTCGCGCACACACAGAGCCGCCGACTCGCAGCTGCAAGTGCCCCTGCCCGTGATGCCGCCGTGCTCGGGTGCTCGACGTCGCCCTGGCCTCGCCCGTGCCCTGCTCGTCGGCCTCCCTTGCCCGAGTTGCTCTGCTCCTGCCCGGCCGCCTGCGTGCTATGGCCGCCTCGTCGTTCGCCTCCGCCGTTCCTCGCCCTCGGCCTCGTCCTCGTCGGGTTAGTCTCCTGCAGCAGGACGAGGTGCTCGCCTCCGTCGTTCCCTGCCCTCGGCCTCGTCCTTGCCGGGGTCCCGTGCTGAGCCTTCCCCGCCGGCCTCCGCTACTACAGCAGTAGCTGCTATTGCTGTCGCTGCCTGCTGCTGCTAGCGGTGCCTGCTTGCGTGCTTGCTGCCGTCGCTGCCGTAGTTGATGTTCCGCTGCTGCGCTATGCCGCCGGCTGTGCCGGTAGCTGCTTTTTGCTTTGCGGCTCTTGCCGTTTGCTGCCATGCATGGTTGTGGATGCCAATGCATGCCCTGTTGCCTGCAGCTTGCTTTTGTCGTTGCTCTTTTCGCTTGCGTGGCTGCCCTGCTGGTGATGTTGCTGCTGTAGATGCTCGCTGCCGATGCGTGTCGTGTGTTGCTTGATGCTGCCGCTGCTAGGCTGTTGTTGCTGCTATGCATGCCGTTTAGCTAGCTGCCTTGCTTTGCTTTGCTTTGCTGCGTTTGGCTGCTAGTTGTTGCTGTAGCGTAGTGTTGCTGTAGCTGCTTGTGTACTTGCTTGCCGTTTTGTTTGCTAGGCTAGATGCTTGTGCTGCTTGCTAGCTTGCTGTAGTTTGCTGTTTGCTGCTAGGTTAGCTGTTGCTTGCCTGTTGGATGATGTTGCCCGTTGCTTGCTGTTGCCGGATGTTGCTATTGCTGCAAGCTGCTAGTCGTCGTTGTAGATTGTTGATGCCGCTTGCCATAACTTGTGTTAGTTGCTGCCGCCGGTGTTGCGTTGCCTCGCCCTATCGCCTTTCGGGACCGTCGCTGAAGTTCGCTAGCACCCTCCCCGCCACAATGGGTCGTCGACAAGATCGGCGAGTACCACGACGTCCTCGATGACCCCCGGAAACGTGTTCGACTACCGAGGTGAAGACCGTGAACCGACGTCGAAGACCCGTGAACCGACGCCGAACGAACGACTACCGTCGACGAGACCGTGTACAACTACTTCCACGACGATCATTGTTCTCCTTCACCGATCCGAACCGCTCCGATTCGCACGCTTCGAAGGTATACCGTTGGAACGTGTCGTCACCGTGTGCATGTGATGTATGAGTTGTAATGTGTGTTTGCATCGTATGTTGCACGTGTACCTCTTACGTTGAGCCCAGACACCTGGGAACCCGGTAGCGGGATCACCCCATCTTTATTTTAGCATTCCCGCACGCGCTCCCAATTCGTTGGCACCGACATCTTGTTGAGATATCGTGATAGGAACGTTGCCATGACATCGTTTCCGTTTTGCCGCCATGGATTCCCTCTCGCTCGCTGTGGCGACTCATGTTTCTTCTCTTCTTGCCCATGAGGTTTGAACTTGCATGCATGACGCATTCATGGCATAAGTTCCTGTGTTGCATGCCTCTTGTGCCATAGCTCCGTTCTATGCTCCGCGTGTTAACCGTCTAGGATGCCATGTAGGACCGTCGCTTCACCCTTGCCATGTTAACAACAATTTAATCTTGTCGTGTAAATAAACGGGAGTGAATTAAATAATTAAGCGTGGAGTTTCGTCGATATGCAACTCGTTGCATATCGAGCTTCATTTAATGTGTAGTGTTTGCGTGAGGTGAATTGCCATGCCATCCCTTGAATTTTCAACTGATCATGCATCATAGTAGGTTGTGCATCATGTTGTGCATCGTGTGGTGAATATCTGTGTTGATGTTTGTTTCCGATTTGCTCCGTCTCGATAGAGTTCCGCAAGCGTGTCGGAATGTGAGGACCCGTTTGACTACAGTCGTTCGACTGCTTCTCAGAGTTGTTCTTCTTCCAAGCGGGATCTCAGGCAAGATGACCATTTCCCCCAGATATCATTACTATCATTGCCATGCTAGTTATTTCGATGCTATCGATTATGTCGTTGCCTACCACATGTTAAATATCAGCCTCTCAACAATGCCATGATAACCTTCAACTGTTCAACCTAGCAAACCACTGTCTGGCTATGTTACTACTTGCTTAACCCCGTTGTTAGCGTTGCTAGTTGCAGGTGTAGTTGCTTCCATATAATAACATGGGTTCCTTGTCTTATCACCATATTAATGCTATTTAATTTAATGCACCTATATACTTGGTAAAAGGTGGAAGGCTCGGCCTTTCTATCCTGGTGTTTTGTTCCACCTTTGACCCCTTAGTTTTCGGCTAACGGTGTTATGTTCCACAAATGAGCGCTCCTAACACGATCGGGGTTGTTATGGGGACCCCCTTGATAATTCGTTTTAGATTAAAGCTGGTCTGGCAAGGCCCAACTTTGGTACTACATTTGCCTAATAACTAATGAACTGCATAGGGAGTAATTAACCCGAGGAAATTTAATCAACCCCCGGGCCAGTGCTCCTCATGAGTGTTGGTCCAAAACAGAGCAGCTTATTAACGCTACCCTGGGCAACTTGGCGTTTGGCGTGGTAACCATCGCTCATCCGTCGTGTCCTGAGAACAAGATACGCGGCTCCTATCGGGATCGTCGACACATCGGGCGGACTTGCTGGATTAGTTTTACCTTTGACGAGATATCTTGTGCATCGGGATTCCGGTGATGCTTTGGGTAATCTCAGAGTTGAGGTTTTCTACTAGGGAATCCAACGAGATCGCGAGCTTTGTGATTGAGGATTTCTATGCGGCTTGTGGTAATTTGTGATTGACTAGTTGGAGCACCCCTGCAGGGTTAAATCTTTTCGGAAAGCCGTGCTCGCGGTTATGTGGCAACGTGGAAACTTTGTTTAACACTGGTTCTAGATAACTTGAAGGTAACTTAATTAAAACTTGCCAACTGTGTGCGTAACCATGACTGTCTCTTTCGTGAGTTCCTTCTCCGATTGAGGACACGGTGGGGTTATGTCTGGCGTAGGTAGGTGTTCAGGATCATTCATTTGATCATCAGTAGTTCACGTCTGTTATACGTAGATATTCCCCCTCTTATTTCTGGTACTCGTAAGTTAGCCACTATATATATATATATATGCTTAGCCGTTGCTGCAACCTCACCACTTAACCAATCCTCACCCATTAAGCTTTGCTAGTCTTGATACCTTTGGAAATGAGATTGTTGAGTCCAATCTGGCTCACAGATTACTACAACACCAGTTGCAGGTACAGGTAAAGATTATTTGACCCGAGCGCGTAGATTGTTCATTTGGAGTTGCTTCTTCTTCTTCTTCATCATCGATCTAGGATGGGTTCCAGGCCGGCAGCCTCAGATAGCTAGGATCGACGTCGTTCTTATTATTTTCTCGTTTGTTTTCGTCCGTAGTCGGACCCTGCTCTTACTCTTGATGATTATGTAAAGTACTGATGTGACTCTGAAGTAGCTTGTGGCGAGTGTAAGCCAATTCAATATATATATCTCTTCTTTTCAGTACATGTTCTTGTAACGATATCCATTCTTGCGACACGACGAGATGCGCTTCTATCCCTGACGAGGCCTCCGTGCCAAATTGAGGATAGGGTCGCATCTTGGGCATGACAGCCCTGCCGGAGGGGACTTTGGAGTTGGAGGGCTTCTTCATCATCATCATCGCCCCTCCAATGACTCGTGAGTAGTTCACTTCAGACCTACGGGTCCGTAGTTAGTAGCTAGATGGCTTCTTCTCTCTCTTGGATCTTCATTACAAAGTTCTCCATGATCTTCATGGAGATCTATCCGATGTAATCTTCTTTGGCGGTGTGTTTGTCGAGCTCCGATGAATTGTGGATTTGTGATCAGATTATCTATGATATATATTTGAGTCTTTGCTGATTTCTTATATGCATGATTTGATATCCTTGTAAGTCTCTCCGAGTCTTGGGTTTTGTTTGGCCAACTAGATCTATGATTCTTGCAATGGGAGAAGTGCTTGGTTTTGGGTTCTTACCATGTGTTGACCTTTCCCAGTGATAGTAGGGGCAGCAAGGCACACATTGAGTAGTTGCCATCAAGGGTAACAAGGTGGGCTCTATCGTTGATATGAGATTGTCCATCTACATCATGTCATCTTTCTTAAGGCGTTAGTCTGTTTTTTTGGACTTAATACACTAGATGCATGCTGGATAGCGGTCGATGTGTGGACTAACAGTAGTAGATGCAGAAAGTATCGGTCTACTTGTTTTGGACGTGATGCCTATAGATATAATCATTGCCATAGATGACATCACGACTTTGCACGGTTTTATCAATTGCTCGACAGTAATTTGTTCACCCACCTTCTACTTGCTTTCATGAGAGAAGCCACTAGTAAACACTACGGCCCCCGGGTCTATTCACATCTATCGTTTCCACTTTCGCTTTTACTTTCCTTTGTTACTTTGTTGCTTTCAGTTCTCACTTGGCGAACAATCTATAAGGGATTGACAACCCCTTCATAGCGTTGGGAGCAAGCTTTTTGTGTTTGTGGAGGCTCTTGTGATACTCCTCCACTGGATCGATACCTTGGTTCTCAAACTGAGGGAAATACTTACCACCGCTACGCTACATCACCCTTTCCGCTTCGAGGGAACACCAACGCAAGGCTCCAAGGCCATGGGGGAAATCCTTTGCATATTTGCCTAGGAAATCCTTTAAGGCGTAGTCGTAGCAGAAGGATTCTTGGTGCCGTCGACACACCTATTTTTGGCACCATTGGAAGGTCTTTTGTTGCATTAGCAGAAGTATTTCTAGCGCCGTTGCCGGCGAGGAGAGATCTATCCAAGTAGGTCTCACAAACTCATCTCTTGCATTTACTTTTTTGCGAGTTGCCTCTCGTTTTCCTCTCCCCCACTTCACATTTGCCTTTTCATTTGCCTTTCTCCTTTGCCTTTTTCGTTCGCCCTTTTCTCTCGCTTGCTTTCTGCTCGCTTGTGTGCTTTGTGCCTTCATTATGCTTGCATCTTCGCTTGCTGAAAATCTATTGATATGGATCCTCATCCAGTAGCTAATCTCTTTAAGAGACCCACTTATGTGGAATGAATTGCTAGTGAGTTGAGTGCACTTGACTATCTTTATGGAGTTTTGCTTGAGATGCATGAATCTCAAAACTATGAGAAAGAAATTTATGAAGAGATTCACGAGGGCTCCTTGGATGAAAAGCATGATTGCAATGGTTTCACTATAAATTCTATTAGTGACAATCATGCTAAAAATATGCAAAACCCTAAGCTTGGGGATGCTAGTTTTGCTTTGTCCACTACTTGTTGCAATAATCATGATTGGGATGATGATCTTTCTTATGATCTTGAAAAAAAATTCAAACATCATGATGAATATGATATTTGCAACAATACTGAAAGTGGGATTGGAAAAGTCTTGACTTTATTTGATGATAATCCCACTATTTTTGAAGAGCGTCAACTTTGCATGCATGTGGATCATGAAAAGAATATCCTATGGGATTGATATATTGTTGAATTTGAATATGATCCCACATGTAATTTCTATGAGAGAGGAAAATATTTTGGTAGAAACTTTGATGTTACCAAATCACCTCTCATGATGTTGAGATTGCTCTTGTCTCTTTGTTCTTCCTTGCATTTGGTAACTATTGGTTGTCTTGACAATCTGTTTTCCAATAAAATACATATGCATAGGAAGTATGTTAGACTTAGATGTGATTTTCACATGCTTTATGATGCTCTCATTGTGCTTCAATTCTTGTCTTTTGTGAGAGCATCATCGAATGCCTAGCTAAGGGTGTTAAACAAAAGCACTTGTTGGGAGGCAACCCAACGAATCTATCCTTTTTCTTTCTGTTTTGTGTTTTCCACACTTTCATAATTCTGTTATGATTGTGTTTTTTGTGTTTCTTTTTGCGTTTGTGCCAAGCAAAACCGTTATGATTAGTCTTGGGGATGATCGTTTGGTCATGCTGGAAAAGACAAAAACTTTCTGCTCACGAAAATAATTTTCATATTTGTTCTGTAAGAGATTTTGAGTTGATTCTTTTTGCTGCTGATTTATAAGCAAATTCTTTAGACTGAAGTAATGTTTCAGAATTTTTGGAGTACCATAAGTATACAAAATATACAGATTGCTACAGACTGGTCTGTTGTTAACAGATTCTGTTTTTGTTGTGTTGGTTGCTTATTTTGATGAAACTATGGATAGTATCGGGGGGTATTAGCCATGGAAGATTGAAAATACAGTAACCCAACATCATCACAAGTAGAATTTAAGTTTGCTATAGTACCTAAGGAAGTGGTGGTTTGCTTTCTCATACTAATGTTATCACGAGTTTCTGTTTAAGTTTCGTGTTGTGAAGTTTTCAAGTTTTGGGTGAAGTTCTTATGGACAAAGAGATAAAGAGTGGAAAGAGCTCAAGCTTGGGGATTCCCAAGGCACCCCAAGAGATTCAAGGATGCCGTAAAATCCTAAGCTTGGGGATGCCCCGGGAAGGCATCCCCTCTCTCGTCTTCAATCCATCGGGAACGTTACTTGGGGCTATATTTTTATTCACCACATGTTATGTGTTTTTGCTTGAAGTGTCTTGTATCGTAGGAGTCTTTTATTTTTGTTGTGTCACAATCATCCTTGCTGCACACCTAGAGAGAGAGACATGCACTCACCGTGATTTTGTCGAGCTTCACTTATATCTTTTGGTAGACAATTCAGCTCCAATGTGCTTCACTTATATCTTTTGAGCTAGATACTTTTGCTCTATGTGCTTCACTTATATCTTTTAGAGCACAGTGGTGCGTGGATTGGTAGTCGATCTATGCTTTGAAAGTAGTCTCAAAAGGGGTAGTTATCCAAAGGGATACGAAAACTTCCACCTTCATGTGCATTGAATAGTTAGAGAAGTTTGATTCATCTCAAGTAGTTTTGAGTTGTGGTTTTGGTAATATTGAAGTTATGCTAGTAAGGTGTTGTGGATCTAGAAATACTTGTGTTGAAGTTAGTTATTCCCGTAGCATGCACGTATGGTGAACTGCTATGTGGTGAAATCTGAGCATGATTAGTCTATTGATTGTCATCCTTTGCGTGGCGGTCGGGATCGCGCGATGGTTTATACCTACCAACCCTTCCCCTAGGAGTATGCGTTGAATGCTTTGTTTCAGTTACTAATAAAACTTTTGCAACAAGTATATGAGTTCTTCATGACTAATGTGGAGTCCATGGTTTAGATACACTTTCACCTTCCACCATCACTATCTTCTTAGTGCCGTGCAACTTTCGCCGGTGCACAAAACCCACCATTAGCCTCCCTCAAAACAGCCACGATACCTACCTACTTTGGCTTTTTCAAAGTCATTCCGAGATAAATTGCCATGCAACTACCACCATGACATGTGCCACCACATCCACATTGCCATTGCATGATCGTATGATAGCTAGCATGATGTTTCCATTAATGTCTATGCCATGCTAGATCATTGCCACGGTACACTACCGAAGGCATTCCATATAGAGTCATAGTTGCTCTAAGTTTTGAGTTGAAAGTGTGATGATCATCATTGATGGAGCATTGTCCCGTGTGAGGAAATAAAAGAGGCCAAAGAAGCCCACCAAAATAAAATAAAAATAAAAAAAGAGGCCAAAGATCCCACCAAAAAAATGAGAGAAAAAAGAGAAGGGAAAATGCTACCACTTTTTCCACACTTGTGCATATTAAGCACCATGATCTTCATGATTCAGAGTCTCTCGTTTTGTAACCACCATATAGCAAGTGGGAAATTTTCATTATATAACTTGGCTTGTATATTCCAATGATAGGCTTCCTCAAAATTGCCTTAGGTCTTCGTGAGCAAGCAAGTTGGATGCACACCCACTAGTTTTCTTTAAGAGCTTTCACATACTCTTAGCTCTAGTGCATCATTTGTATAGCAATCCCTACTCATTCAGATTGATATCTATTGATGAGCATCTCCACAGCTCATTGATATGCCTAGTTAATGTGACTATCTTCTCCTTGTTTGTCTTGCAACCTCCACCACACTCCATACCATCTATAGTGATATAACCATGGCTCACGCTCATCTATTGCGTGGGAGTTGAAAAAGTTTGAGAAAGTAAAGGTGTGAAACAATTACTTGGCCAATACCGGGGTTGTGCATGATTTAAATTCGTTGTGCAATGATGATAGAGCATAGCGAGACTATATGCTTTTGTAGGGATAACTTTATTTTGGCCTTTTTATTTTGAAAGTTCATGATTACCTTGCTAGTTTGCTTGAATTATTATTGTTTCCACGTCAATAGCAAACTATTGTTTTGAATCTACTGGATCTGAACATTCACGACACATAAGAGGAGTTACAAAGGACATTTATGCTAGGTAGCATGAAAGCATCAAAATTTCATTCTTTATCACTTGCCTACTCGAGGACGAGCAGGACTTAAGCTTGGGGATGCTTGATACGTCTCAAACGTATCTATAATTTTTGATGGTTTCACGTTGTTATCTTGTCCACTTTGGATGTTTTATGTACCTTTTATATCTTTTTTGGGACTAACTTATTAATTCAGTGCCAAGTGCGAGTTCCTGTTTTTTCTGTGTTTTTGGCTCTTTTCAGATCTGATTTTGGAACGGAGTCCAAACGGAATAAAATCCCTGAAATGATTTTTCCCGAACGGAACAAGATCAGGAGGCTTGTGGGCCAAGCCAGGAGGGCTACAGGGAGCCCACAAGCCCCCACTCCGCCACCAGGGGGAAGCGGCGGTGGGCGGGCTTGTGGCCTCCCTAGCGCCCCCCTGACCTAGATCTTGCGCCTATATATTCCCGAAAAATCAAAAAAAAATCACGGGAGCCTCGAAAATACTTTTCCGCCGACGCAAGCTTCTGTTTCCGCGAGATCTCATCTAGAGACCCTTCCTGGCACCCTATCGGAGGGGACTTTGGAGTTGGAGGGCTTCTTCATCATCATCATCGCCCCTCCAATGACTCGTGAGTAGTTCACTTCAGACCTACAGGTCCGTAGTTAGTAGCTAGATGGCTTCTTCTCTCTCTTGGATCTTTAATACAAAGTTCTCCATGATCTTCATGGAGATCTATCCGATGTAATCTTCTTTGGCGGTGTGTTTGTCGAGAACCGATGAATTGTGGATTTTTGATCAGATTATCTATGATATATATTTGAGTCTTTGCTGATTTCTTATATGCACGATTTGATATCCTTGTAAGTCTCTCCGAGTCTTGGGTTTTGTTTGGCCAACTAGATCTATGATTCTTGCAATGGGAGAAGTGCTTGGTTTTGGGTTCTTACCATGTGGTGACCTTTCCCAGTGATAGTAGGGGCAGCAAGGCACACATTGAGTAGTTGCCATCAAGGGTAACATGGTGGGCTATGTCGTTGATATGAGATTGTCCATCTACATCATGTCATCTTGCTTAAGGCGTTACTCTGTTCTTATGGACTTAATACACTAGATGCATGCTGGATAGCGGTCGATGTGTGGAGTAATAGTAGTAGATGCAGAAAGTATCGGTCTAGTTGTTTTGGACGTGATGCCTATAAATATAATCATTGCCATAGATGACGTCACGACTTTGCGCGGTTCTATCAGTTGCTCGACAGTAATTTGTTCACCCACCGTCTACTTGCTTTCATGAGAGCAGCCACTAGTAAACACTACGGCCCCCGGGTCTATTCACATCTATCGCTTCCACTTTCGCTTTTACTTTGCTTTGTACTTTGTTTCTTTCATTTCTCACTTGGCGAACAATCTATAAGGGATTGACAACCCCTTCATAGCGTTGGGAGCAAGCTTTTTGTGTTTGTGGAGGCTCTTCTGATACTCCTCCACTCGATCGATACCTTGGTTCTCAAACTGAGGGAAATACTTACCACCGCTATGCTACATCACCCTTTCCGCTTCAAGGGAACACCAACGCAAGGCTCCAAGGCCACGGGGGAAATCCTTTGCATATTTTCCTAGGAAGTCCTTTAAGGCGTAGCCATAGCAGAAGGATTCCTTGTACCGTCGACACACCTATTTATGGCGCCATTGGAAGGTCTTTTGTTGGAGTAGCAACCCTCAACCCATTATTTAACTTAACTTGTGTTTTAAACTTTGCTTGATCCTGCTATAAAAATGTTAATGCTTTAGAGGATTTAATTGTGAGTGTAGGAGTTGACCTCATTGTTGTTTTGGACTTTGGTTTAATGAGGGTTTTAATACGAAACAACATCTAATTTCTGTTTTAGGTGTGAATTATCTTGTCCTAAATATCTGTTAATTAATTTTGTTAAATAGGGCATAATTCCCTCGTGGCCTTTCTATTTTTATTTTTTACCAAAACCCTTTGCTTGCCTGTGTTTGAATTTTGGGTGTGAGACTTTAATTCAAAAGAAAAACCTTTTCTTTCCTGCTAGTTTTGATGTGCATGAGGGATGTGTGGGCTTGGCCCATGGCCTCGAGCCCAGGAAGACGCCGCGCCTCCTCCGCCTCCTTCGCAGCCGCTGCCTCCTCCTGCACAGGCATGGCAAGCGGTGATGGCTCCACCAAATGCTAACACCCAGATGTTAATTCAGCTGTTGCAAGAGAGAAACAATCAGCAGCAGGGCTGTTTCAACCATGGTGCTCATCAGTTTGCATCTCTGAATTAATTCCTCACGAACCAGCCGAAGACCTTCACGTCTTGTGACCAGCCATTCGACGCTGAGGACTGGATTCGGGACATGATTAAACACTTTGAGTGCAGCAATGTCCGCCCAGAGGACTTCGTCAAGTTTGCAACGTTTCAGCTCAACGGGCAGGCAGCAGTTTGGTGGCAGCAGTTGATGGACTCCACGTGAGGCGGAATCATCAGTTGGGACGATTTCTACAAAGATTTCAGGTCTCACTATATCCCGTCTAGCTTTGTGGAAGAGATGCGTGAGAACTTCAGACGCTTGAAGCAAGGAGGATCCTCTGTGTACAAGTACAACGTCGAGTTCCACGAGCTGGGTCAATATGCTTTGTGGGACATTCCAGATCAGAAGAGCAAGATCTATCAGTTCAGAGGTGGTCTGAGAGAGCACTTGCTGTTGGCCCTTGCCTTGCACGATCCCGATGAGTTTGATAAGTTCTATAACTTGGCTCTCAGGGCTTAGGCAGCTTTGCTCAGAGTGGAGAATTCGAGGAAGCGTTTCACGGACTCCAGCTCCTCGCCCTCAACTCAGGTGGCCCACAAGCAGCAGAAATATTTGGTGTCTCCTCGGCAGACTCAGCAGTTCAAGCAATCAGGTGGTCGTGGTTCTTCCCACCCACCCAACCCAGCTTTCCAGCAGAGGTTTCAGCAGCAGAAGCAAGGGAATCCTCAAGTGCAATTCCGCCCGCTGTCAGGTGTTACTTGTCACAAGTGTGGGCAGAAGGGTCACTATTCCAACAGGTGCACCTCTCGGCAGCGTCTTCGGCCCCCTCCTCTAGGGAAGCCTCCACGCAATGCTATGGTGAAGTTCAATCCCAGCTCTGCGAGAGTCAATATGGTGAATGCAACTGAAGCAGAGAACTCCTCAGACGTGATATTGGGTAATCTCTTGATTAATGATTTTCCTGCAAAGGTCTTGTTTGATTCTGGTGCTTCACATTGCTTTATGTCAAAATCATTTTTCATCAAGCATGATTTCCCCTCTTCAAATTTGGATAGACCTTTGGGTGTTGTTTCTCCGGGTGCGCAAATGAGAACAAATTTTGTGGTTCCTCATGTCTCTGTCAAGATGGGCGATTACGCCTTTCTGGCATCTCCTTATGTCCTTGGCAACTCTGATATTGATTTGATCCTTGGGATGGATTGGTTGGCTATGAACAAGGCGTCTATTGATTGTGAAGCTAAAGAAGTGAAGCTAACTCATTCTTCGGAGGACGTGATTATCTTCACGGTGCATGATGACACGGTCCGTCTGTTTTCCTTGAATGAGAAGGGTGAGATCTCTCCAATTTCTCAAGTCCTAGTGGTCTGTGAGTATGAAGATGTTTTTCCAGAAGAGCTGCCAGGAATGCCTCCGCACCGGGCAGTTGAGTTAGTAATTGAGCTTGAACCGGGTACTGAACCAGTGTGCAAGCGGCCATACAAACTGGGTCCAGAAGAGCTGAAGGAGTTGAAGAAACAACTTGATGAGCAAGAGCATCTGGGTCTGATCATACAAAGCTCATCTCCTTGGGGTTGTGGAGTTCTTTTCGTCAAGAAGAAGGATGGCACGGACCGACTCTGTGTCGATTACCGTCCATTGAATAAGAAGACGATCAAAAACAAGTATCCACTTCCCAACATCAATGAGTTGTTCGAGCAATTGAAAGGGGCTAAGATCTTCTCGAAGCTTGATCTCAGGATGCGTTATCATCAGATTCGCATTCGCGAATAGGACATTCCCAAGACTGATTTCAGGACAAGCTTTGGCTCGTATGAATACACGGTGATGTCTTTCGGTCTGGCCAATGCTCCACCGACCTTCTATCGGATGATGAATTATATCTTCTCCCCGTTCAAGAATGAATTTGTCTTCTTGTATCTTGATGACATTCTGGTGTTTTCGGAAACTGAGGAAGAGCATGAAGAACATCTTAGGCTCGTGCTTGATAAGCTAAGAGAGCATAAGTTCTATGCTAACTTTTCCAAATGTGAGTTCTAGTTGAAGGAAGTTGTGTACCTTGGGCACATCATCTCTGCCGAGGGCATCAAAGTTGATCCATCAAAGGTGCAGGCCATTGTTGAGTGGGAACCTCCGTAGAATGTGAAGAAATTTCGAAGCTTTCTCGAGCTTGCAAGCTATTACAGAAGATTCGTTGAGAATTTCTCCAAGATTGTTAGTCCTCTCTGAAGTCTTCTTCAGAAGGGTGTGAAGTATGTCTGGTCTCCACAGTGTCAGTTGGCCTTCGACACACTCAAAGAGAAGCTCACTTCTACTCCAGTCTTGATTCCTCCTGATGATTCCAAACCTTATCAAGTATTCTGCGATGCCTCTCTTCAAGGTCTTGGTGCAGTTCTGATGCAAGAGAAGAAAGTGGTAGCTTATACCTCGAGGGAGTTGAAGCCAAGTGAGAAGAATTACCCCACTCATGATCTTGAGTTGGCGGCAGTGGTATATGCTTTGATGACTTGGAGATATCTCTTGTTAGGAAGACGAGTTCAGGTCTACACCAATCACAAGAGTCTCAAATACATCTTTACCCAGCCTAACCTCAATCTTCGGCAAACTCGTTGGGTGGAAATGCTCCAAGATTACAATCCGAGCGTTGACTACACTCCAGGCAAAGCTAATGTCATTGCAGATGCTTTGAGCAGAAAGGCTTACTGCAACAGTCTCATTCTGAAGCCTCTCCAGCCTGAGCTTTGTTATTCTTTCACAAAGCTCAACCTTCAGTTAGTACCTCAGGGATTTCTTGCTAATCTCCAGATTTCTCGTACCTTTGGAGACCAAGTCCGACAAGCTCAACTTCTTGATGCAATGGTGAAGAAAGTTAAGATTGGCTTGGCAAAGAGCATTCCCAAGTATAAGTGCTTCTGTGTTGATGACAGAGATACCTTGTTCTTTGACGATCGCCTTGTCGTTCCGAAAGGGGATCTCAGGAAGGTTATCATGGAAGAAGCTCATAATTCTCTTCTCTCGATACATCCAGAAAGTTCCAAAATGTATCAGGATCTGAAGCAGACCTTCTGGTGGACTCACATGAAGCGTGAACTTACTCAGTTCATAAATGAATGTGATGTCTGTCAAAGAGTGAAAGCAGAGCATCAACGTCCAGCAGGTCTTTTGCATCCGTTGCCCATTCCCAGTGGAAATTCGACCATGTTGAGATGGATTTCGTCACCGGGTTTCCGAAGTCCAAGAAAGGTAACAATGCCATCTTCGTCGTCATCAACAAGTTGAGCAAAGTCGCTCATTTCGTTCGAGTCAAGGAGTCTATCTCGGCAGCTCAGCTTGCAGAGCTGTATACATCAAGGATAGTCTCCTTGCATGGTGTTCCAATACTGATATCTTTGAATGCGGAAGCATCTTTACTTCCAAGTTTTGGGATTCATTTCAGTCTGCGATGGGTACCAAGATTCGGTTCAGTACAGCCTTCCATCCTCAGACTAGTGTGCAAGTAGGCACCTACGGCTGAGCAGACCCCTTGTTCTAGTTTGCTCCAACACTTGTGCACCATGCCTCTGCGTACATGGCCCTGTACGCGTTCTAATCCTTCTATCAATACAAAGATACACAGCTTGCATATTCGCGAAAAAAGATATGCTAAGAGCCTGGGTGATTTCCTTTGGCATGAAATGGGAAGACTGCCTACCTTTTGCTGATTTTTCACACAACAACAGCTATCGGGCTAGCTTAGGAAAGGCTCCATTCGAGATTCTTTATGGCAGGAAGTGTCGTACCCCGGTCAATTGGTCAGAGACTGATGAGCGTCAGATTCTTGGGAATTACATGATTGCTGAAGCAAAAGAAATGTGTTGTGTCATTCAGGATAATCTCAAAGCAGCGCAGTCCCGTCAGAAGAGCTACTACGATAGCAAGCATCGTGACATGAGTTTTCAGCTCGATGATTTCGTCTATCTCAAAGTGTCTCATATGAAGGGCACTCAGTGCTTCGGCATCAAAGGAAAGCTTGCTCCTCGTTTTGTTGGGCCTTTCAGAATTGTTGGCAAGAGAGGCGACCTTGCATATCAGTTAGAGCTCCCTTCCAACTTCTCAAATGTGCATGACGTGTTTCATGTCTCTCAGCTCCGAAGATCTTCAAGACTCCCGAGCGAACAGTTGATCTTCAGGATATCGACCTCCAACCAGACATGTCCTACCGTGAGCATCCAGTTGCAGTTCTTGAAGTGTCTGAGTGCAAGACCCGCAATAAGTCTATCAAGTTTCTCAAAGTGCAGCAGTCACATCATTCCGAGAAAGAGGTCACTTGGGAGCGCGTGGATCACCTCCATTCCGAATTTCTAGAGTTCTTCCAGTCCCAGATCTCGGGTCGAGATCCTCTTGTAGTGTGGGAGAGTTGTAACAGCCCAGATGTTTTCTTTCCTTATTTGTAACCCCTTTCCTCTTGTGGCACATTGTTGAACCTATGTTATGGAAGTGATGAGGTGTTTGTCATTTCATGTGCATCTCATGCATCATATCATCATATGTGTGTTTGGCTTCTCCTTGTCCCCCTTGTTGTGGTGATTTCATGTGGTTTTGTGGAGTGTGGTGTGGGTGCAACAATGACCTCAACATCAAGTTGCACCATAGCCCAAAAACCCCTCTCCTCTTATATTTCATGAGGGCATAATCAAGTTGTTGTTTTCGGGTGTTAAAAATGTTCCCCTTCTTTGGAATTCTGCCAAATATTTGTGGATGTCAAACCTCTCTGATTTGAAACTATTTTCTTTTTGTTTGATTTAAAAGGAGGGGCCGATTTATAAAAAAAACAATTAATTTGCTTTGCTCTAAAATGCCACTTCTATTTTATAAATAGGAGCATCACTTTAGAGACTTGTTATGATTTTCCTTTTCTTCTTTTATTTTGTTTTAGCCTCTCTCTTATTTATTCAAAGTCTGATTCGAATTAATTGAAAGAGAGGACCTGTTTGGTTTTTAAGTAAGGAGGGAGGTTTTTAAGTAAACAGCATCTAATTTCTGTTTTAGGTGTGAATTATCTTGTCCTAAAAATCTGTTAATCAATTTTGTTAAATAGGGCATAATTCCCTCATGGCCTGTCTATTTTTATTTTTTTACCAAAACCTTTTGCTTGCCTCTGTTTGAATTTTGGGTGTGAGACTTTAATTAAAAAGAAAAACCTTTTCTTTCCTGCTAGTTTTGTTGTGCATGAGGGATGTGTGGGCTTGGCCCATGGCCTCGAGCCCAGGGAGACTCTGCGCCTTCTTCTCCCTTTCCAGCGAGGCGCCGAAGCCCCACTCGCCAGTGGCTCTCCTCCTCGCCACCTTTTCCTCCCGTGCGTCCCTCTTCCTTTGCTCATGCGCGCACATGGGCGCCGAACGCCGTTCCTCCCTCCTCCTCCTTTATAAGCCGCATTGGCGTCCGTGCCTAGGGTTCCTTCCTCGCGCCGCCAGCCTCTCCTCCTTCTCCTCCATTTCTTCCCCCAGGTAAGCTCCTGTAGGTAGGTCAGAGAACAGAACCGAGAGAGAGAGAGAGGAAGCTCGCCGTCGTCTACTCCACGTCGCCGTCGTCCCTGGTGTCGGCGAGGATGTCCAGGAGCTCGGGGTATTCCACACATTCCATTCCCGGCGCTAGGAGCCCTGGGGAACCACCACGTCGATGGGGCCTTCCCCGTCTGCTTCGCCGACGTTCTGCTCCGCACGGGCCGCTCTGCTTCAACGCCGGCTGCTTCTCCGACCTCTTCTTCCCGTGTGTTGATTCGTTGGCCTCCAGGGGTGAGCTTCGCCAGCTCCTTCCCCTCTCCCTCCTCCCGTAGGCTCGCCGTAGTTAGATCATCGTGCTGCTGTCGCCGCCGTGACAGGAAGGTGCTGCGCCACCAAGTCGTCGTTGTGGGCTCTCTCCCACGGATCCAAGCGTGGGAATGGGACCCCCAGTGTTCCTGCGTCCTACGCCATAGCTAGCAGGTGCCGTTAGATCGCCGGAGCGTCGCCGGAGTAGTTCCCCTGTTCGGTCGCCGGGGTGGCAAATAGAGCAGAGGAGCTTCTCAAAAGAGCAACACCCCCATCTTTGTTAATAATCGATCCGCTAGCGCAGTGGTGGTGTGTCTGGGGGACGACCAATGGGTCGTTGGTTCGACTCCCTCACCCCCCTCCTTTTTCCTTTTTTTGTTTCAATTGCTGCCATGGCTTTTCTTGATGTTTTTCTCTCCTCTTTGCATTAGGGTTTTATAGCATGTGTGTGTGTTGAGAGTGAAGGTGTGTGGAGTGTATGTGTGCATGTGTATATGCACATCTACACTTGTGCAAGTAGGCTCATATAGGTGCATGTGTGTTTATACCCATGGTGTGATGTGTGTTCTACTAGGTCTGTGTAGATTCTTGGTGTGAGGTGCATGTGTAGGTGTAGGTCTGTTTGTGTGTGTGTGTGTGTGTGTGCGGCCACATATACATGGGCATGTGTGTGTGCTCATGTGTGTGTGTGTGTGGATGAACACATCTCCCCATGTGTGTTATCCATGCTTGTGATGTTATGCCATGCTTAGGTAGTCTAGCTTGTGCCAAATCCTTTCTAGCAGGTGTCCAAATGTGGACATGCCAAATATGGTAGCTTCCATGTATGGCAATAAGTAACTTGTAGCTTATATGAATCCATGTGTTGATTTTTCGAGCTGCCTTTGTGCATTGATGCTTCATGCAAGTACCTATGTATGAATATGAGTTTTGGGGTAGAATCATCCCAGGAATCCATTGGTGCAATCAGATTTCACTTTAGAGCAACTTTATAAAATTGTTATTTTCTGTTATGATGCCCTTTTGTCCATTTTCCATGATTTTATCTATGCATGTTTAAAACTTGTTGTCAACATGAAAGTGTTAGATAAACTTGTTGTGAATGTCCTAGTATTTTTATTTCTCATGCCAAGTCAACATATCAGTGGGAACTTTGCTCTAAAATGATATCTGTTTTTCTGCATGCTCTAAATTTCACTAAGTGTTGCAGTTGTTAATTGCATGCCCTGCTTAGAGTTTAATATCAGGTGGTGCTTTGAGACTTTGTGGGTAATTCCTTGAAGGAATGGTAGTGGGTGAACCCCTCTACAACATGGGGCATTCATGTTGTTCTTAGGTTTTTGCATGTACCTATTGTGCCCTATCAAAGTGGGCACTTGACTGAATCTGTCAGATTTGTGAAACCCTGAGAATTTCACTAAGTCTGGGAATGTGGAGTTATTTTCTTCCCCTGTTGTCTTGTGTGTATTTGCTCCTATGTTGGGAATCAGCCAAAGCAACAAGCTAATGTTGGTTAGCTGTTATGTTTGTATAGCTCCCTGTAAAATTTCATGCTTAGACACCTCCTGTAGATACCATTTGGGAGGATGCCAGAATGCTTCAGAGCATAAGCAGCTGGTGAAAATCTGTAATTTTCACTAAGTCCCAATCTGTGATATTTTGTCCAAGTTAGAGGCTGTAGATCTACTCATGCGTGATTCCTTTGCCTTAGCGTTTTGTCAAGGGTTGTAATGCTTTTGGATGGCTTCGGTTTCATGTCATGGTTGAATTATTTAGAGGGTTGTAGCTGCTATAGATCTTGTAGTCAAACTGCCATGTTGTTGTTAAAAACAGATTGTGTGTCTATATGAGTTTTGAGCTTGTATGAGTTTTGGTTGATGGTGTGGTGTGTTCCCAAGCACCATTCCACTTGTATTTTGTTGCTTGATCATGTGACAACCTGGTTTCACCAGTGAGTGCTGATATGTTGGTGTTTGTGGTTGTTTTAGAGCCGTAGACCTTCGTAATTTGTTTTGTAGTTTCCGGTTGATCCGAGACTCCGTTCACGATGTTCTTCGTATGTTTTTGCATCATTTTATCGTGATGCACATGTTCAAGCCATGTTCATGCATGCCAAGATAACTTAAAATGAGGTTCTGTCCAGAATCTGATTAACTCAACTAATGCATATGAAAGTGGCTAGACTAGTGATGCATGTTTCCTTCTTCACACGTGCATCATATTGGGTGTTGCATTATGTGTTGCCGGTGTTTATTTGTTGTTATCTTATCTTGGGTAGAACCGGGAACGGAGAGCGAGTACGTGGATTCTCGAGAGTTCATGCAGGAAGAACAAGAGTAGTTCCAGACTGAAGAAATCACACGCAAGATGATCATGACCTTGACACCGTTTCTAGCTTTGTTATGCTTAGAGATACGTTTTCTTCGTTACATGCTCGCTGTCTACCACATGATATAAATGCCACCTGTCTTTGCCATGAACCCCAAACACTTCCCTGTCCTAGCAAATATTGTTTGGCTAAGTAGGCTTGCTCAACCTCTAATGGATAGCTTTGCTAGTTGCAGGTTCTACTTGGTCCATGTTGATATCATTATGTTTAAACTGTTATTTAATAAATGCACCTATATACTTGGTAAATAACGAAAGGCCTAGCCTTTTGCCGCGTGATTTCTTCCCTTGTTGTCGCCTTAGTTTCGGCTACCTGTGTTTGATTCCATAACTGATCTCTCCTAACACGTTGGGGGTTGTTATGGGGCCCCCCTTGATAAATCGTGTAGTGTTAAGGCTTGTCTGGCAGGACCCAACTTGGTTTTAATTGCTATAGCTTAATAATTAAATGCATAGGGAAAAGCTACCCCGAGGAATCTAATCAACCCCCGGGCCACTGCTCCTCATGAGTGTTGGTCCACCCACCTAGCAGTCGGCGGTGCCACCTCGGGGCAACCCGAGTCGTTTGGTTATCGTCCACTATGCATAGACGGTTGTGTCCTGAGAACGAGATACGCGGCTCCTATCGGGTTCGTCGACACACCGGGTGGTCTTGCCATATTTGTCTTACCTTAACGATATATCTTGCGCATTGGAATTCCGGTGACACTTTGGGTCTCCTCAAAGTGGAGGTTTTCCTCTTAGGAATCCGACGAGGTCACGAGTTTCGTGATAGAGGATTAGTATGCGGCATGTGGTAATTTGTAATGGACTAGTTGGAGCACCCCTACAGGGTTAAATCTTTCGGAAAGTCGTGCCCGCGGTTATGTGGCAAATATGGATATTTTGATAATATCCGGTTCTAGACAACTTAAAGTAATACTAATAAAACTGCCAACTGTGTGCGTAACCGTGACTATATCTTTCGGAGATCGTTCTCTATCGAGTACACGGTGGGGTTATGTCTGACGTAAGTAGGTGTTTAGGATCACTTAGTGATCAATATAGTGTTCGACCGACTTGCGTAGACCACCATATGTTTACTCTGATCGTCGTAAGGTAGCCACCAAATATGCATACGTTGCTGCAAAAACCCATACACTTAGCCTTCCTCACCCATTAACTTGTCTAGATTTGATACCAAGGTCATTCGATTCTTGAGTCCTCATGGCTCACGGTTTACTACAAACACCCATAGGTACAAGTACGCCTGATGCAGGAGTTCCTGATGACATCCAGCTGAAGTGGGAGTTCGATGAGGACTCTGGCAGATTGTACGTGGCTTACCCGGAAGACTAGAGGTCGTGGTCATGATCGTGGGGCCAGCATGCGGGATTTCATAGCTTTATTTGTTTTCATGTTGTCTGTAGTTGGACTAAACTATGCTCTGAATAATGTGTGCCTGTAAGCTATATGTTATATTCTTATCAGATGGCAAGTGTATTCCCTACTTGTCGCTCTTTCAGTTTTGTAATGTTATGATTATCTCGCTTGTGAAACGTTTGGATGTGTGACAAGTAAGAGTCTTGATGACCCACAAGTATAGGGGATCAATTGTAGTCCTTTCGACAAGTAAGAGTGTCGAACCCAACGAGGAGCAGAAGAATCTGACAAGTGGTTTTCAGCAAGGTAAAATCTACACGCACTGAAATTGTCGGTAACAAGTGATTGTGTGGTGAGATGATTCGTAGCAAGCAACAAGTAGCAAAAGTATCAACGGTGCAGCAAAGTGTCCCAATCCTTTTTGTAGCAAGGGGCAAGCCTGGACAATGTCTTATAGGAGGAAAAACGCTCCTGAGGACACACGGGAATTTCTGTCATGCTAGTTTTCATCATGTTCATATGATTCGCGTTCGTTCCTTTGATAGTTTGATATGTGGGTGGACCAGCGCTTGGGTACTTCCCTTACTTGGACAAGCATCCCACTTATGATTAAACCCTCTCGAAAGCATCCGCAACTACGAAAGAAAAATTAAGACAAAGTTTAACCATGGCATTAAACTAGTGGATCCAAATCAGCCCCTTATGAAGCAACGCATAAACTAGGGTTTAAGCTTCTGTCACTCTAGCAACCCATCATCTACTTACTACTTCCCAATGCCTTCCTCTAGGCCCAAATAATGGTGATGTGTTATGTAGTCGACGTTCACATAACACCACTAGAGGAAAAACAACATACAACATATCAAATTACCGAACGAATACCAAATTCACATGACTACTATTAGCATGACTTATCCCATGTCCTCAGGAACAAAAGTAACTACTCACAAAGCATAATCATATTCATGACCAGAGAGGTAATGAGTAGCATCAAGGATCTGAACGTAAACTCTTCCACCAAACAATCCAACTAGCATCAACTACAAAGAGTAATCAACACTACTAGCAACCTTACAAGTACCAATCGGAGTCGCGAGACGGAGATTGGTTACAAGAGATGAACTAGGGTTTGGAGATGAGATGGTGCTGATGAAGATGTTGATGGTGATGAGTACCCTCCGATGAGAGGAGTGTTGGTGATGACGATGGCGACGATTTCCCCCTCCGGGAGGGAAGTTTCCCCGGTAGGATCGTCCTGCTAGAGCTCTAGATTGGTTCTGCTCAAGTTCCGCCTCGTGGCGGCGGCGAATCCACGAAAAAGCTCCGCCCTGTTTTTTTTCTGGACGAAACCCTTCATATAGCAGAAGAGGGGGGCCAGTGGGCCAGCAGGCTGCCCACAAGCCCCCTTGGCGCGGCGAGGGGGTGGCTGCGCCATGCAGGCTTGTGGCCACCTGCTGGCGCTTCTTCGACCTAGTATTTTTTATAAATACGGAAAAAAGTCATCGTTGATTTTTACGGTGTTTGGAGTTGCGCAGAATAGGTATCTCAACTTTGCTCCCTTTTCAGGCCAGAATTCCAGCTGCCGGCATTCTCCCTCTTCATGTAAACCTTGCAAAATAAGAGAGAAACGGCATAAGTATTGTACCGTGAAGTGAAATAACAGCCCAAGAAGCGATAAATATCAACATGAAAACATGATGCAAAATGGATGTATCAACTCCCCCAAGCTTAGACCTTGCTTGTCCTCAAGCGAAAGCCTAGCTCAATAAATATGTCCACATGTTTAGGGAGAGAGGTGTCGACAAAACAAGATACAAACATGCATGTATCATGATTATGATCAGAACAACAATACCCACATATAATCTCTCATGCCAAAGTGATAATTCCTTCACAAAGTAAAGCATGGATTAAGAACCTTACCGAGAAGTAACAACCGATTGACTTTAGTCACTGAAGCAATTGCAATTTATCACAACATCAGAAAGAGTCAAATAAGAGCTTGTAAAGCAAATCCACATACTCAATCATTCTTTTGTTCTCTACAATTGCTACAAATCACGTGGTACTCATGAGATCAAAGTTTTAGCTGGACACAGAGAAAGATAGGGGCTTACAGTTTTGCCTCTCAACTGCTTACCTCAAGGGTAATGTCAACAATAATAATTCATGAATACTTACCTCCAAGTTGACATATGAATATAGACCTTTCCCAAGCATATGACGTTAGCCAAGATAAAGGCGAGATAGGGAATTGGTGAAGATCACCATGACTCTTTTAAGGGCAAAAAGTAAAGGTACAAGATAGGCCCTTCACAAAGGGAAGCAGAGGTTGTCATGCGCTTTTGAGGTTTGGATGCGTGTCCTCTTAGTGTGGAAGAACGTCACTTTATATTGCCTCCTGTGATAAAGAACTTTATTATGCAGTCTGTCGCTTTTATGTCTTCCTCATCACAGGTTCGTACAAAGCTTATTTTCCACACACTAATAGATCATACATATTAGAGAGCAATTTTTATTGCTTGCACCGATGACAACTTACTTGAGGGATCTTATTCAATCCATAGGTAGGTATGGAGGACTCACATGGCAAAACTGGGTTGAAGGTTTATGGATGCACAAGTAGTATCTCTACTTGGTGCGGGAGTTTTGGCTAGTATCAGGTGGAAGCAGTCGTCACATGATAAGGGATCTCTAATCATATAACATTGTTCGGAGCCAAGCAAACACAATTCATTATGTTGTCTTCCTTGTCCAACATCTACTTCTAGGCATGCAATAGTTTAGTGGGTGTTCACAATCATAGATGGTGTCAGAGATGATATATTTATATGTGAATCTCTCCTTCTTTATCACTTCCTATTAATTGCAACCATGACCAAGGTCTACGTTTGTCTACCCTCAACAAGTTTCAATCATCATTCTTTTTATATGTGAAGCCATCACTTCCCATAAGATCATTACATGATCTTTCATGCTTTTGTTCTATTCTCAGTCTTTTGATCAAGGCAAGAGGCAAAGCCCTTCAACTAAGATACTCTTTATTATATGGCTCACGAGATCGAATAAATCGGGGGTGACACAAAGCAAAACTCAAGACTAAAATACTAAGACATTTTTATCTACTAGAGAAAGAGAAAACTGAAAAGAAAAACTAAAACAAAGGTAAAGGCAAAAGATGTGATGGTGATACGATACCGGGGCAACTCCCCCAAGCTTGGCACAAGCCAAGGGGATTGCCCATACCCATGGCTAGCTGTCTTCCTTTGGTGGTGATGGTGGAGGAGTTGTTGCAATCTTTGACTCCAAGAGGGCCATTAATCTTTGATTTATACCTTGGAGATCTGCGATATATTTTTCCAGCAAAACAATTTCACGAGTGAGACAAGTATTGCGAGCACGAATTGTTTCACAAAACCTCAAGAGTTCAATCAAGGATGGATATAGTAGGTGGAGGTAGGGTTGGAGGAAATCCACTTCATCAACTTCTTCCCTGTTGAGCACAGATTGCACTTCGTCCCACGCCTGATTCATCTCCTTGGTTTTGCCCTTGGTTTCTTTAGGTAGCCTTTCCTTAGCCTCCATGACCTCCATCCTTTTCAGATCAGCACTTGCTTCTCCATAAACTTGAGGGAGATTGTTCTCCCCCACAGATTCCTGAGACGACATCTTGCTCTAAATCTGCGGCAGAAAAAAGGCTCGAAACAAAAAACAGAGGAAATCTGCGTGATGTAGGGGTCAAACCAAACGGGAGTATATATAATGAATTTTTTTAGACCAGAAGGAGTACCCCGCACGAAAACGGAGTCCGGGAGGTGCACGAGGTGGCCACAAGCCCTCCCGGCACGGCCAGGGGGTGGGCCCGCGCCGGGCAGCTTGTCGCCTCCTCGCACACTTTCCGGACTACTTCCAATTTTTTTATTTTTTGAATATTCCAAAACGGAGAAAATTTCCTACTCGAAAAGTTTTGGACTCTGTTTTCTTACCGAATCACATACCTCTTCGTTTTCGGAGTCTGAAACAGGCTGATAAATATCCCTTAGGTATTCTTCCGGAGTTATGGTATTGATAATATTGCTTTCAACATTTATGGGAGTACCTGAGATATAATGCTTGATTCTCTGCCCATTTACAACTCTCGGACAATTACCTTCCGTGTTGTTGATCTTGATAGCACCGGAACGATATACTTCCTCAACAACATAGGGACCTTCCCATTTAGAGAGAAGCTTGCCTGCAAAGAATCTTAAACGAGATTTATATAGCAAGACATAATCACCTACATTGAACTCACGCTTTTGTATCCTCTTATCATGCCACCTCTTAACCTTTTATTTGAACAACTTGGCATTCTCATATGCCTGAGTTCTCCATTCATCAGGCAAGCTAATATCAAATAACCTCTTCTCACCGGCAAGTTTGAAATCAAAGTTGAGCTCTTTGATTGCCCAATAGGCTTTATGCTCTAGCTCAAGAGGTAAATGACATGCTTTACCGTACACCATTTTGTACGGAGACATGCCCATGGGATTCTTATAGGCAGTTCTATAAGCCCACAGCGCATCATCGAGCTTCTTAGACCAATTCTTTCTAGACCTGTTGACAGTCTTTTGCAGAATTAGTTTAATCTTTCTGTTGCTTAGCTCTACTTGACCACTGGACTGAGGGTGATAAGGAGACGCAATTCTATGGTTGAGAACGTACTTAGCAAGTGTTTGACGGAAAGCACCATGAATGAAGTGTGAACCACCGTCGGTCATTAGATATCTAGGGACTCCAAATCTAGGGAAGATAACTTCTTTCAGCATTCTGATAGAGGTGTTGTGATCAGCACTACTAGTGGGTATAGCTTCTACCCACTTAGTGATGTAATCAACAGCAACTAAGATGTGAGTATACCCGTTGGATTTTGGAAAAGGCCCCATATAATCAAAGCCCCAGACATCAAATGGTTCAATGACTAGTGAATAGTTCATAGGCATTTCCTGACGTTTGCTAATATTACCTATTCTTTCTCATTCGTCACAAGACAAGACAAACTTGCGGGCATCCTTGAAGAGAGTGGGCCAATAGAAACCTGATTGCAATACCTTGTGGGCAGTTCTATCTCCCGCATGGTGTCCTCCATAGGCCTCGGAGTGACACTTATGTAGGATCTGTCCCTGTTCATGTTCAGGTACACAAAGTCTAATAACACCATCTTCTCCTTCCTTATAAAGGTGAGGATCATCCCAAAAGTAATGTCTCAAGTCAAAGAAGAATTTCTTCTTTTGCTGGTACGTGAAAATAGGTGGTATATATTTGGCAACGATATAGTTTGCGTAATCAGCATACCACGGTGCACTAAGTGAAGCATTGATAACATTCAATTGTTCATCGGGAAAGCTATCATCAATAGGTTGTGGGTCATCAAGAACGTTCTCCAACCTAGACAAGTTATCTGCTACTGGGTTATCAGCACCCTTCATGTCGACAACGTGCAAATGAAATTCTTGTAGCAAGAGAACCCATCTAATAAGTCTAGGTTTAGCGTCCTTCTTCTCCATGAGGTACTTAATAGCAGCATGGTCAGTGTGAATAGTGACTTTGGAATCAACTATGTAAGACCTGAACTTTTCACATGCAAACACGACTGCTAAAAATTTCTTCTCCGTAGTAGCATAGTTTCTCTGGGCACTGTCTAGGGTATTACTAGCATAGTGAATGACATTCAACTTCTTATCGACTCTTTGCCCTAGAACAGCACCAACGGCATAATCACTAGCACCACACATGGTTTCAAAAGGTCAGTTCCAATCAGGTGGTTGAACAATAGGTGCGGTTATCAAAGCCCTCTTAAGTATTTCGAAGGCTTCCTCACAATCGCCGTCAAAGACAAAAGGAATATCCTTTTGCAAGAGATTGGTAAGAGGCCTAGAAATCTTAGAGAAGTTTTTAATGAACCTTCTATAGAAACCAGCATGACCAAGGAAACTTCTTATACCTTTGATATCTGTGGGGTATGGCATTTTCTCGATTGCATCAACCTTAGCCTTATCGACTTCAATACCCCCTTTTAGAAATTTTATGTCCTAAGACGATGCCTTCATTAACCATAAAGTGGCACTTCTCCCAATTCAAGACAAGATTGGTGTCTTTACATCTCTGCAAGACTCGATCAAGGTTGCTGAGGCAATCATCAAAGGAAGACCCGTAAACAGAGAAGTCATCCATGAAAACCTCAACAATCTTTTCACATAAGTCAGAGAATATAGCCATCATACATCTTTGAAAGGTGGCAGGTGCATTACATAAGCCAAAAGGCATACGTATATAAGCAAAGGTACCGAAAGGGCAGGTGAAAGTGGTTTTCTCCTGATCAGATTGTGCAACTGGTATTTGCGAGAAACCAGAATAACCGTCTAGAAAGCAGAAGTGTGTGTGTTTAGACAGTATTTCTAGTATTTGGTCGATAAAAGGCAAAGGGTAATGATCTTTCCTGGTGGCTTTATTCAATTTCCTAAAATCAATCACCATCCTATAGCCAGTAATAATCCTCTGTGGGATCAATTCATCCTTATCATTAGGGACAACGGTAATGCCTCCCTTCTTAGGGACGCAGTGCACCGGACTCACCCAATCACTATGAGCAACAGGATAGATAATACCCGCTTCCAGGAGCTTTAGTATTTCTTTTCTTACTACTTCTTTCATCTTAGGATTCAATCTCCTTTGATGATCAGCAACTGGTTTTAAATTAGGATAAGTTTTAATCTTGTGCTGGCATAGAGTGGGACTAATGCCCTTAAGATCATCAAGAGTATATCCAATAGCAGCACTGTGCTTCGTCAGAGTTTTTAGCAACTTCTTTTCTTCATGCTCTGAAAGGCTAGCACTAATAATAACAGGATATATCTCCTTTTCATCAAGATAAGCATACTTAAGAGTATCAGGCAACTGTTTAACCTCGAACACAGGATCACCGTTTGGTGGGGGTGGATCCCCAAGCAGTTCAACAGGCAGATTATTCTTAAGGATAGAATATTGTTCTAAGACAACTCTATCTATTTCATCCCTTTCATCCATATGCATATCATTTTCATGCTCAAGCAAGTATTGCTCTAAGGGATCAGTAGGAGGCACGACAATAGAAGCTAAGGCAATAGTTTCATCCCTACTAGGTGATGTTTGTTGTGTATCCCTTGCAATGGCGCCAGAAATAGTTGTGTCGACGGCACCAGGAATCCTTCAGCTATGGCTACGCCTTAAGGGACTTCCTATGCAAGTATGCAAAGGATTTCCCCCGTGGCCTTGGAGCCTTGCGTTGGTGTTCCCTCGAAGCGGAAAGGGTGATGTAGCACAGCGACCGTAAGTATTTCCCTCAGTTTGAGAACCAAGGTTTCAATCCGGCGGAAGAGTATCTCAAGATCCTGCACAAACACAAAAGCTTTCACCCAACGCTATGAAGGGGTTGTCAATCCCTTATATATTGTTTGCCAAGTGAGAACTGAAAGCAACAAAGTAACAAAGCAAAGTAAAAGCGGAGATGTAAACGATGGATGTGAATAGACCTGGGGGTCGTAGTGTTTACTAGTGGCTTCTCTCATGAAAGCAAGTAGACGGTGGGTGAACAAATTACTGTCGAGCAATTGATAGAACTGTGCAGAGTCGTGACGATATCTATGCAATGATTATTTCTATAGGCATCACGTCCGAAACAAGTAGACCGATACTTTCTGCATCTACTACTATTACTCCACACGTCGACCGCTATCCAGCATGCATCTAGTGTATTAATTCCATAAGAACAGAGTAACGCCTTAAGCAAGATGACATGATGTAGAGGGATAATCTCAAACCAATGATAAAAACCCCATCATTTTACCCTTGATGGCAACTACTTGATGTGTGCCTTATTGCCCCTACTGTCACTGGGAAAGGTCACCACATGGCAGAACCCAAAACCAAGCACTTCTCCCATGGCAAGAATCATAGATCTAGTTGGCCAAACAAAACCCAAGAATCGGAGAGACTTACAAGGATATCAAATCATGCATATAAGAAATCAGCAAAGACTCAAATATATATCATAGATAATCTGATCACAAGTGCACAATTCATTGGATCTCGACAAACACACGCCAAAGAAGATTACATCGGATAGATCTCCATGAAGATCATGGAGAACTTTGTATTGAAGATCCAAGAGAGAGAAGAAGCCATCTAGCTACTAACTACGGACCCGTAGGTCTGAAGTGAACTACTCACGAGTCATTGGAGGGGCGATGATGATGATGAAGAAGCCCTCCAACTCCAAAGTCCCCTCCGGCAGGGCGCCAGGGAGGGTCTCCAGATGAGATCTTGCGGAAACGGAAGCTTGCGGCGGCGCGAAAGTATTTTCGAGGCTCCCCTGATTTTTTCGGAATATTTGGGAATTTATAGGCCAAAGATCTAGGTCAGGGGGCGGCCAGGGAGGCCACAATCCTGCCCACCGCCGCCTCCCCCCTGGTGGCGGAGTGCGGGCTTGTGGGCTCCCTGGAGCCCACCTGGCTTGGCCCAAAAGCCCCCTGGACTTCTTTTGTTCGGGAAAAAATCAATTCGGGGTTTTTCTTCCGTTTGGACTCCGTTCCAAAATCAGATCTGAAAATAGTCAAAAACACGGAAAAAACAGGAACTGGCACTTGGCACTGAATCAATAAGTTAGTCCCAAAAAAGATATAAAAAGGTACATAAAACATACAAAGAAGGCAATATAACAGCGTGAAACCATCAAAAATTATAGATACATTTGAGACGTATCACTAGGCAACTATTTTTCATGAGGTTGTCTACCAAACTTGGAGAAATTGAACTCATGTGACACACCTTCAAAGCCAACAGTGAGAGTTTGCTTCTCACAATCAGTATGAGCATTGACAGTATTGAGGAAGGGTCTGCCAAATATGATGGGACAAAAGCTATCTTGTGTAGTAGCAAGAACGAGTAAATCAGCAGGATACTTTGTTTTACCACACAAGACTTCAACATCCCTAACAATTCCCATAGGGCAGATAGTATCTCTATTGGCAAGCTGAATAGTGACATCAATGGGTTCTATCTCAACAGGTGCAATCTTGTCTTTAATTTCATCATATAAGAATTGAGGTATTTCACTAACACTAGCACCCATGTCACATAAACCATGATAACAATGATCTCCTATCTTAACAAAAACCACAGGCATGCCAACAACAGGCCTATGTTTGTCTCTAGCGTGAGGTTTAGCAATTCTAGCAGCATCTTCACATAAGTAAATATCATTTCCCTCAACATCGTCGGACAGAAGATCTTTGATAATAGCAATGCTAGGTTCAACTCTAATTTGCTTAGATGGTGTAGGTGTTCTAATGTAGCCTCTATGTATCATAGTTGAAGCTTTAGAATGATCCTTTATCCTAACAGGGAAAGGTGGTTTCTCAATGTAAGCACTGGGAACAATAGGATCATTATAGGCAATGACTTTCTCTTCAACTAGATTGGGTTTAACTACATTGACTTCTAAAGGAGGATGATATTTAAACCACTTCTCTTTGGGGAGATCAATATGAGCAGCAAATGATTCACACAATGAAGCTACTATCTCAGAGTCAAGTCCATACTTAGCGCTAAAGTCACAAAAAGTATTTGTCTCAACAAAGGATGCAATCAAACTAGAAATTCATACCTGACTCCTTACCTTCTTCAAGCTCCCAATCTTCAGAGTTGCGTTTAATTCTCTCCAATAAATTCCATTTGAAGTCAATATCTCTCTTGATAAAAGAACCGATACAAGAAGTGTCAAGCATGGTGCGATCGTCATGAGAAAGCCGAGCATAGAAGTTCTGAATGATAATTTCTCTCGAGAGCTCATGATTGGGGCATGAATATAGCATTGATTTAAGCCTCCCCCAAGCTTGAGCGATGCTTTCTCTGTCACGAGGCCAAAAAATATAAATATAATTCCGATCACGATGTACTAAATGCATAGGATAAAACTTTTGATGAAATTCTAATTTCAACCGATTGTAGTCCCATGATCCAGTATAATCACATAGCCTATACCATGTCAACGCCTTATCCTTCAACGATAAAGGAAAGACCTTCTTCTTGACCTCATCCTCGGGCAAACCTGCAAGCTTAAATAAACCACAAACTTCATCTACATAGATTAGATGCAAGTCTGGATGTGATGTTCCATCTTCTGGAAAAGGATTAGCCAGCAGTTTCTCAAGAATACCCGAAGGAAATTCAAAGAAAATATTTTCAGTAGGTGCAGCAGGTTGAGGAGAAACTCTTTGTGCTTCCGTTCGAAGTGAAGATACCCCGAACAAGCCCCTCAAAGGATTAGTATCCATAGAGACAAATGACAATAAATTTCATCACACTATATGAATGCTTCCTTACCAAGTTCCACTTAGCAAAGGCGCTTCACTCCCCGGCAACGGTGCCAGAAAAGAGTCTTGATGACCCACAAGTATAGGGGATCAATCGTAGTCCTTTCGATAAGTAAGCGTGTCGAACCCAACGAGGAGCAGAAGGATCTGACAAGTGGTTTTCAGCAAGGTAAAATCTGCAGGCACTGAAATTGTCGGTTACAAGTGATTGTGTGGTGAGATGATTCGTAGCAAGCAACAAGTAGCAAAAGTATCAATGGTGTAGCAAAGTGGCCCAATCCCTTTTGTAGCAAGGGACAAGCCTGGACAAAGTCTTATAGGAGGAAAAACGCTCCCGAGGACACACGGGAATTTCTGTCATGCTAGTTTTCATCATGTTCATATGATTTGCGTTCGTTACATTTTGATATGCGGGTGGACCAGCGCTTGGGTACTGCCCTTACTTGGACAAGCATCCCACTTATGATTAACCCCTCTCACAAGCATCCGCAACTACGAAAGAAGAATTAATACAAAGTCTAACCATAGCATTAAAATAGTGGATCCAAATCAGCCCCTTACGAAGCAACGCATAAACTAGGGTTTAAGCTTCGGTCACTCTAGCAACCCATCATCTACTTACTACTTCCCAATGCCTTTCTCTAGGCCCAAATAATGGTGAAGTGTTATGTAGTCGACGTACATAACACCACTAGATGAAAAACAACATACAACATATCAAATTACCGAACGAATACCAAATTCACATGACTACTATTAGCATGACTTATCCCATGTCCTCAGGAACAAAAGTAACTACTCACAAAGAATAATCATATTCATGACCAGACAGGTAATGAGTAGCATCAAGGATCTGAACATAAACTCTTCCACCAAACAATCCAACTAGCATCAACTACAAAGAGTAATCAACACTACTAGCAACCTTACAAGTACCAATCAAAGTCGCGAGACGGAGATTGGTTACAAGAGATGAACTAGGGTCTGGAGATGAGATGGTGCTGATGAAGATGTTGATGGTGACGAGTCCCCTCCGATGAAAGGAGTGTTGGTGATGACGATGGCGACGATTTCCCCCTCCGGGAGGGAAGTTTCCCCGGTAGGATCGTCCTGTCGGAGCTCTAGATTGGTTCTGCTTAAGTTCCACCTCGTGGCGGCGGCGAATCCACGAGAAAGCTCCTCCCTGATTTTTTCTGGATGAAACCCTTCATATAGCAGAAGAGTGGGGGCAGTGGGCCAGTAGGCTGCCCACAAGCCCCCTTGGCGCGGCCAAGGGGTGGCCGCGCCATGCAGGCTTGTGGCCACCTGCTGGCGCCCCTCTGGCGCTTCTTCGGCCCAGTATTTTTTATAAATCCGGAAAAAAATCCTCGTTGATTTTTACGGCGTTTGGAGTTGTGCAAAATAGGTATCTCAACTTTGCTCCTTTTTCAGGCCAGAATTCCAGTTGCCGGCACTCTCCCTCTTCATGTAAACCTTGCAAAATAAGAGAGAAAAGGCATAAGTATTGTACCGTGAAGTGAAATAACAGCCCAAGAAGCGATAAATATCAACATGAAAACATGATGCAAAATGGACGTATCAATGTGCCCCTTTCCCTTTTGAGGCCTAGCCCCCAAATAAGGAAAGGGTCGCATCTTAGTCGTTACAAGTTGGTAATCATAGCCTTACGACCATAGGAGCCTTTGTGTGATCGAACTTGGCCGAGTCGAGTCTAGTAAAACTATTTGAATCTTAGTTATATCAGAGAGTAGGTTTCTTTTTTTCTCCTCTTCTATGCTCTGGTGAGGTTCACGACTTAGGAGATCTTAATTCTACCCCTCTTCCCGCTCAAAAACAATTTAGGATCACGCGGATATTTTGGAATCTATATGATGTCAATGTGACGGAGTTCTGTCTTGGTGCCTCCTGTGTGACTTGATTTCTTCCGGGGAGTTGAGCTCCAGGGGATTTTTGAGCACATCGCTATCATTCAGATCTCTTAGTATCTCGGGACGAAGGATGTTCGTAATTGCTTCAATACTAGTAGTGACGAGAGGAGTCTGGCTTCCCCAGTACTGGTGCAGAGAGTTCCAGATGTATCGTCACACCTTGTATCGTTGTGATCACGAGGGTCTGTGTTAGATGAAGTTCCGAGATTCGGGTTATGTGTTGACGGATGTGATACACTGGACAGGTTAGTATAGGAGTTGAGTGATATATTACTCCTTGTATCCTGGACCAGATTGCATGACCAGATATTTCAGGAATTCATAGGTGGGATATCAGGTAGTGACTTTTAGGGCAATCTTCCTACAGATGCATGATGCGAGGTTGGGATTCGACATTCAGTGGGTACGTTTGTTCATGGTCGTCTTACAGTTGTTCTCGTTGTGTCTTATGAGTCCTTGTAGCTTGCTACAACTTGGGGACGCTTCGTATGTCGTGTGCACTCCCTTGCACAGGATGGCTACCGTAAGCTCGAGCCCGTGCGATCATATCCACGAAGATATCGGATGGAATCTCTGTCATACGTTTGTTCCGAGCAGTTCTAGCTCATACTTGGTTTGCAAGTGGTCTTTAATCAGATGTTGTCGGCAGTCACTTTGACGAAGCATTCTTACTATTTTATTCGAGTGCAATTGCTAAATATTCTTGTTCAGATATTTCTGCCTATTGATTCAGCTTTACCTTGAATGTTATCCTGTGGTCTAATGTGTTGTCCGTCTTCACGATAGCTCCACCAACTCGCCAGAATCCGGGTCGCGAGGGTGTTGATGCTCCGACACCGCCTCCTCCCCCTCCTCCTCCGCCGCCGCCTCCTCCTACAGAGGCATGGCAAGCGGTGATGGCTGCAACAAATGCTAACACCCATACGCTAATTCAGTTGTTGCAAGAGAGGAACAATCAGCAGCATGGCAATTTCAACCATGGTGCTCATCAGTTTGCATCACTGAATCAATTCTTGGCGAACCATCCGAAGTCCTTCACGTCTTGTGACCAACCATTCGACGCTGAGGACTGGATTCGGGACATGATTAAACACTTTGAGTGCAGCAATGTCCGCCCAGAGGACTTCGTCAAGTTTGCAACGTTTCATCTCAAGGGGCAGGCAGCAGTTTGGTGGTAGTAGTTGAAGGACTCCACGGCAGGCAGAATGATCAGTTGGGACGATTTCTACAAAGATTTTAGGTCTCATTATATCCCGTCTAGCTTTGTGGAAGAGACGCGTGAGAAGTTTAGACGCTTGAAGCAAGGAGGATACTCTGTGTACAAGTACAACCTCGAGTTCCACGAGCTGGCTCGATATGCTTTGTAGGACATTCCACATCAGAAGAGAAAGATCTATAGTTCAGAGGTGGTCTGAGAGGACTTGCGGATGGCCCTTGCCTTGCACGATCCCGACGAGTTTGATAAGTTCTATAACTTGGCTCTCAAGGCTGAGGCAGCTTTGCTGAGAGTGGAGAATTCGAGGAAGCATTTCAGAGATTCCAGCTCATCGCCGTCAACTCACGTGGTCCATAAGCAGCAGAAATATTGGGTGTCTCCTCCTCCTCGGCAGACTCGGCAGTTCAAGCAGTCACATGGTCGTGGTTCTTCCCACCCACCCAACCCAGCTTTCCAGCACAGGTTTCAGCAGGACAAGCAAGGGAATCCTCAGGTGCAATTCCGTCCGCTGTCAGATGTCACTTGTCACAAGTGTGGGCACAAGGGTCACTACTCCAACCAGTGCACCTCTCAGCAGCGTCTTCCGCCCCCTCCTCCACGAAAGCCTGCAGGCAATGCTATGCTGAAGTTCAATCCCAGGTTTGGGAGAGTCAATATGGTGAATGCAACTGAAGCAGATAACTCCTCAGACGTGATAATGGGTAATCTTTCAGTTAATGATATTCCTGCAAAGGTTTTATTTGATTCTGGTGCATCGCATTCATTCATTTCGAGGCCTTTCTCATTTAAGCATGTGTTCCCAACTCGTGATTTTCCTAAGCCTCTGACAATTGTGTCTCCCGACAAGATCATGAATTCCCACATGGTACTTCTGGATATCACTGTCAAGATGGGTGATTATGCCTTTGTGGCTTCTCCTATTGTCCTTGGCAACTCTGATATTGATTTGATCCTTGGGATGGATTGGTTGGCTATGTACAAGACGTCTATTGATTGTGAAGCTAAAGAAGTGCAGCTAACTCATTCTTCGGAGGACGTGATCATCTTCGCGGCGCGTGATGACACGGTCCATCTGTTTTCCTTGAATGAGAAGGGTGAGATCTCTCCAATTTCTCAAGTCCTAGTGGTCTACGAGTATGAAGATGTTTTTTCAGAAGAACTGCCGGGAATGCCTCCGCACCGAGCAGCTGAGTTCGTAATTGACCTTGAACCGGGTATTGAACCAGTGTACAAGCAGTCGTACAAACTGGGTCCAGAAGAGCTGAAGGAGCTGAAGAAACAACTTGATGAGCAAGAGCGTCTGGGTCTGATCAGACCGAGCTCATCTCCTTGGGGTTGTGGAGTTATTTTCATCAAGAAGAAGGATGGCACGGAGCGACTCTGTGTCGATTACCGTTCATTGAATAAGAAGACGATCAAAAACAAGTATCCACTTCCCAACATCAATGAGTTGTTTGAGCAATTGAAAGGGCCTAAGATCTTCTCGAAGCTTGATCTCAGGATGGGTTATCATCAGATTCGCATTCGAGAAGAGGACATTCCCAAGACTGCTTTCAGGACAAGCTTTGGCTCGTATGAGTACACGGTGATGTCTTTCGGTCTGGCCTATGCTCCACCGACCTTCTATCGGATGATGAATAATATCTTCTCCCCATTCAAGAATGAATTTGTCTTGTTGTATCTTGATGACATTCTGGTCTTTTCGGAGACTGGGGAAGATAATGAACAACATCTCAGGCTTGTGCTTGATAAGCTAAGAGAGCATAAGTTCTACGCTAAGTTTTCCAAATGTGTGTTCTGGTTGAAGGAAGTTGTGTACCTTGGGCACATCATTTCTGCCGAGGGCATCAAAGTTGATCCATCAAAGGTGCAGGCCATTGTTGAGTGGGAACCTCCGCAGAATGTGAAGCAGCTTCGAAGCTTTCTCGGGCTTGCAAGCTATTGCAGAAGATTCGTTGAGAATTTATCCAAGATTGCTAAGCCTCTCTCAAGTCTTCTTCAGAAGGGTGTGAAGTATGTCCCGTCTCCAGAGTGTCAGTTGGCCTTCGACACACTCAAAGAGAAGCTCACTTCTACTCCAGTCTTGATTCCTCCTGATGATTCCAAACCTTATCAAGTGTTCTGCGATGCCTCTCTTCAAGGTCTTGGTGCAGTTCTGATGCAAGAGAAGAAAGTGGTAGCTTATACCTCAAGGCAGTTGAAGCCAAGTGAGAAGAATTACCCCACTCATGATCTTGAGTTGGCGGCGGTGGTATATGCTTTGATGACTTGGAGACATCTCTTGTTGGGCAGACGAGTTGAGGTCAACACTGATCACAAGAGTCTCAAATACATCTTTACCCAGCCTGACCTCAATCTTCGGCAAACTCGTTGGGTGGAAATGCTCCAAGATTACAATCCGAGCGTCGACTACACTCTAGGCAAAGCTAATGTCATTGCAGATGCTTTGAGCAGAAAGGCTTACTGCAACAGTCTCATTCTGAAGCCTCTCCAGCCTGATCTTTGTGATTCTTTCAGGAATCTCAACCTTTAGTTAGTACCTCAGGGATTTCTTGCTAATCTCCAAATTTCTCATACCTTGGAAGACCAAGTCCGGCAAGCTCAACTTCTTGATGCAATGGTGAAGGAAGTTAAGATTGGCTTGGCAAAGTGCATTCCCAAATATAAGTGCTTCAGTGTTGATGACAGACATACCTTGCTCTTTGAGGATCGCCTTGATGTTCCGAAAGGGGATCTCAGGAAGGTTATCATGGAAGAAGCTCATAACTCTCTTCTCTCGATAGATCCAGGAAGTTCCAAGATGTATCAGGATGTGAAACAGACCTTCTGGTGGACTCGCCTGAAGCATGAAATTGCTAAGTTCGTAAATGGATGTGATGTATGTCGAAGAGTGAAAGCAGAGCATCAACGTCCAGCAGGTATTTTTCATCCCTTGCACATTCCCGAGTGGAAATTCGACCATGTTGAGATGGATTTGCTCACCGGGTTTCCGAAGTCCAAGAAAGGTAACGATGCCATCTTCGTCGTCATCGACAAGTTGAGCAAAGTCGCTCATTTCCTTCCGGTCAAGGAGTCTATCTCGGCGGCTCAGCTTGCAGAGTTGTATACGTCAAGGATAGTGTCATTGCATGGTGTTCCAATGCTGATATCTTCGGATCACGGAAGCATCTTTACTTCCAAGTTCTCGGATTCATTTTAGTCTGCGATGGGTACTAAGATTCGATTCAGTACAGCCTTCCATCCTCAGACTAGTGGGCAAGTTGAGAGAGTCAATCACGTCCTCGAGGATATGCTAAGAGCATGTGTGATTTCCTTTAGCATGAAGTGGGAAGACTGCCTACCTTTTGCTGAGTTTTCATACAACAACAGCTATCAGGCTAGCTCAGGCAAGGCTCCGTTCGAGATTCTTTATGGCAGGAAGTGTCATACCCCGCTCAATTGGTCAGAGACTGGTGAGCGTCAGATTCTTGGGAATGACATGATTGCTGAAGCGGAAGAAATGTGTCGTGTCATTCGGGATAATCTCAAAGCAGCGCAGTCCCGACAGAAGAGCTACTACGATAGCAAGCATAGTGACATGACTTTTCACCTCGGTTATTTCGTCTATCTCAAAGTGTCTCCCATGAAGGGCACTCAGCGCTTCGGCATCAAAGGAAAGCTTGCTCCTCGTTTTGTTGGGCCTTTCAGAATTGTTGGCAAGAGAAGCGATCTTGCATATCAGTTAGAGCTCCCTTCCAACTTCTCAAATGTGCATGACGTGTTTCATGTATCTCAGCTCCGGAGATGCTTCAAGACTCCCGAGCGCTCAGTTGATCTTCAGGATATCGACCTCCAACCCGACCTATCCTACCGTGAGCATCCAGTTGCAGTTCTTGAAGCGACTGAGCGCAAGACCCGCAATAACTCAATCAAGTTTCTCAAAGTGCAATGATCACATTACTCCGACAAAGAGGCCACTTGGGAGCGCGAGGATCACCTCCGTTCCGAATTTCCACAGTTCTTTCAGTCCTAGATCTTGGGTCGAGATCCTCTTGTAGTGTGGGAGAGTTGTAACAGCCCAGATGTTTCCCTTTCATTATTTGTAATTCCTTTACTTATTTGTGGAGACCTTGTTGAACCATGTATGGAAGTTATAAGGACGTTATCATTTCATGTGGCCATCAGTCCATGTCATCATCTTGCATCATGGCATTCTTTTGCATTCTTTGCACCCCCCCCCCCTTACTTGTGTTGCTAGTGTTTGGTCCATCATGGAAGTGCTAGTGCTCATATATGTGTTTGGGTTGAGTGTGGAGTTTACAACCTTGCAAAACTCTCAACCCATTATTTAATTTAACTTGTGTTTTCAACTTTGCTTGATCCTGCTATAAAAATGCTAATGCTTTAGAGGATTTAATTGTGAGTGTAGGATTTGACCTCATTGTTGTTTTGGACTTTGGTTTAATGAGGGTTTTAATACAAAACAACATCTAATTTCTGTTTTAGGTGTGAATTATCTTGTCCTCAAAATCTGTTAATTAATTTTGTTAAATAGGGCATAAATCCCTCATGGCGTGTCTATATTTATCTTTTACCAAAACCCTTTGCTTGCCTTTGTTTGAATTTTGGGTGTGATACTTTAATTAAAAATAAAAAACATTTTCTTTCCTGCTAGTTTTGTTGTGCATGAGGGATCTGTGGGCTTGGCCCATGCCCCCCCTTTTTTTCCTTTTTTTTGTTTTAATTGCTGCGAGAGCTTTTCTTGATGTTTTTCTCTCCTGTTTGCATTAGGGTTTTATAGCAAAGGTGTGTGTTGAGAGTGAAGGTATGTGGAGTGTATGTGTGCATGTGTATATGCACATCTACACTTGTGCAAGTAGGCTCATATAGGTGCATGTGTGTTTATACCCATGGTGTGATGTGTGTTCTACTAGGTGTGTGTAGATTCTTGGTGTGAGGTGCACGTGTAAGTGTAGGTGTGTGTGTGTGTGTGTGTGAGGCCACATATCCATGGCCATGTGTGTGTGCTCATGTGTGTGTGTGTGTGTGCATTGATGCTTCATGCAAGTACCTATTATGAATATGAGTTTTGGGGTAGAATCATCCCAGGAATCCATTGGTGCAATCATATTTCACTTTAGAGCAACTTCATAAAACTGCTATTTTCTGTTATGGTGCCCTTTTGTCCATTTTCCATGATTTTATCTATGCATGTTTAAAACTTGTTGTCAACATGAAAGTGTTAGATAAACTTGTTGTGAATGTCCTAGTATTTTTCTTTATCATGCCAAGTCAACATATCAGTGGGAACTTTGCTCCAAAACTTGCTATGATATTTGTTTTTCTGCATGCTCTAAATTTCACTAAGTGTTGCACTTGTTAATTCCATGCCCTGTTTAGAGTTTAATATCAGGTGGTGCTTTGAGCCTTTTGGGTAATTAATTGAAGGAATGGTAGTGGGTGAACCCTCTACAACATGGGGTATTCATGTTGTTCTTAGGTTTTTGCATGTACCTATTGTGCCCTATCAAAGTGGGCACTTGACTGAATCTGTCAGATTTGTGAAACCCTGAGAATTTCACAAAGTCTGGGAATCTGGAGTTCTTTTCTTCCCCTGTTGTCTTGTGTGTATTTGCTCATGTGTTGGGAATAAGCCCAAGCAACAAGCTAATGTTGGTTATCTGTTATGTTTGTCTAGCTCCCTGTAAAATTCCATGCTTAGACACCTCGTGTAGATACCATTTTGGAGGCTGCCAAAATGTTTCAGAGCATAAGCAGCTGGTGAAAATCTGTAATTTTCACTAGGTCCCAATCTGTGATATTTGTCCAAGTTTGAGGCTGTAGATCTGTTCATGGTTGATTCCTTTGCCTTAGCTTTTTTTCAAGGGTTGTAATGCGTTTGGATGGCTTCAGTTTCATGTCTCGATTGAATTATTTAGAGGGATGTAGCTGATGTAGATCTTGTAGTGAAACTGCTATGTTGCTGTTAAAAACACATTGTGTGTCTATATGAGTTTTGAGCTTGTATGAGTTTTGGTTGATGGTGTGGTGTGTTCCCAAGCACCATTCCACTTGTTTTGTTGCTTGATCATGTGACAACTGTTGGAGAATGTTGCATGGGAAACAAAAAAATCCTACGCACACGTAGACCTATCGTGGTGATGATCATCTACGAGAGGGAGATTGGATCTACGTACCCTTGTAGATCGCTAAGCGGAAGCGTATATAACGCGGTTGATGTAGTGGAACGTTTCCGCGATTCAGATCGTCGTAGTCGTACTATCTCATCACGATCCGTCCCGCGAACTTCATCACGATGCGTCTCGCGAACTTCATCACGATGCGTCCCGCGAACTTCATCACGATCCTTCCCGATCTAGTGCCGAACGGACGGCACCTCCGCGTTCAGCACACGTACAGCTCGATGACGATCTCCACCTTGTTGATCCAGCAAGAGGGGCGGAGAGGTAGAAGAGTTCTCCGGCAGCGTGACGGCGTGTCGGTGGTGGTGATGATCTACTCCGGCAGGGCTTCACCTAAGCTCCGCAGAAATACGATCTAGAGGAAAAACTGCGTGGTATAGGGTCGAGCAGCACGTGGCAAAGTTGTGTCTCAAAAACCCTCAATATCTCTAGTATATATAGGAGGGAGGGAGGGGAGGAGGCAGCCTCAAACCATCAAGGTTTTGCCGAAATTGGAGGTGGAGGAGTCCTACTCCAATCCTACTTGGAGTAAGATTCCACCTTCCCACTTGGAAACTCATTCCACCTTGTGTTTTTTCCTTCTCAAACCTTATGGGCCTTAGTGGGAACTTATTCCAGCCCACTAGGGGCTGGTTTATCTCTTACCATAGCCCATGAGACCTCTTGGGGCGTGACACCCCTCCCGATGGTCCCCGGCACCCCTCCGGCACTCCCGGTACACTACCGATGAGCCCGGAACTTTTCCGGTGACCAAAAGAGGACTTCCTATACATCAATCTTTACCTCCGGACCATTCCGGTGCTCCTCGTGACGTCCTAGATCTCATCTGGGACTCCGAATAACTTTCGGTTACCAACACCTATAACTCAACTATACCGAAACGTCCATGAACCTTAACTGTGCAGAACCTGCGGGTTCGAGAACTATGTAGACATGACCCGAGAAACTCCTCGGTCAATATCCAATAGCGGGACCTGGATGCCCATATTGGATCCTACATATTCTCGAAAGATCTTATCGATTGAACCTCGGTGTCAAGGATTCATATAATCCCGTATGTCATTCCCTTTGTCCTTCGGTATGTTACTTGCCCGAGATTTGATCGTCGGTATCTGCATACCTATTTCAATATCGTTACCGAAAAGTCTCTTTACTCGTTCTGTAATACAAGATCACGTGACTTACACTTAGTCACATTCCTTGCAAGGCTCGTGTGTGATGTTGTATTACCGAGTGGGCCCCGAGATACCTCTCCTTCACACGGAGTGACAAATCCCAGTCTTGATCCATACTAACTCACGGACACCTTCGGAGATACATGTAGAACACCTTTATAGTCACCCAATTACGTTTTGACGTTTGATGCACACAAGGTATTCCTCCGGTGCCAGTGAGTTATATGATATCATGGTCATAGGAACAAATACTTGACACGTAGAAAACAATAGCAATAAAACGACACGATCAATATGCTACGTTCCTAGTTTGCGTCTTGCCCATCACATGATTCTCCTAATGATGTGATCTCGTCATCAAGTGACAACACTTGCCTATGGTCAGGAAACCTTGACCATCTTTGATCAACGAACTAGTCAACTAGAGGCTCACTAGGGACAGTGTGTTCTCTATGTATCCACACATGTATTTGAGTTTCCAATCAATACAATTCTAGCATGGATAATAAACGATTATTATGAACAAGGAAATATAATAATAGCTAATTTATTATTGCCTCTAGGGCATATTTCCAAGAGTCTCCCACTTGCACTAGAGTCAATAATCTAGTTCACATCACCATGTGATTTTAAAGAATCCAATACCCATATAGTTCTCGGGTCTGACCACGTCTTGCTCGTGAGAGAGGTTTTAGTCAACAGTTCTGAAACTTTCTGATCCGTGTGTGCTTTACAAATCTTTATGTCATCTTATAGATGTTGCTACTACGTGCTATTCAGAAGTACTCCAAATATCTACTCTACTATACGAATCTGTTTTACTACTCATAGTTATTCAGATTAGTGTCAACGCTTGCATCGACGCAACCCTTTACGACGAACTCTTCAACCACCTCCATAATCGAGAAAAAATCCTTAGTCCATTAGTTACTAAGGATAACTTTGACCGTTGTTCAGTGATTCAATCTTGGATCACTCTCTGTACCTCTTAATAGACTTGTGGCAAGGCACACATCAGGTGCAGTACACAGCATGGCATACTGTAGAGTCTATGGCTAAGGCATAGGGGACGACCTTCGTCCTTTCTCTTTCTTCTGCCGTGGTCGGGCTTTTGAGTCTCACTCAAATCCACACCTTACAACACAGCCAAGAACTCCTTCTTTGTTGATCTATTTTGAACTCCTTCAAAAACTTGTCAAGGCATGCATTTTATTTGAAAGTTCTGTTTAGCATTTTGATCTATCTTCATATATCTTGATGCTTAATGTTCAAGTAGCTCCATCCAGGTATTCCTTTGAAAAACCCCTTTCAAACAACCTTTACGCTTCACAGAAATTCTACATTACTTCCGATCAACAATATGTCAACCACATATACTTTACCAGAAATACTATAGTGCTCCCACTCACTTCTTTGGAAATACAAGTTTTCCCATAAACCTTGTACGAACCCAAAAGCTTTGATCATCTCATCAAAGCGTATATTCCAACTCCGAGATACTTGCACCAGTCCATAAAAGGATCGCTGGAGCTTGCATACTTGTTAGTATCTTTAGGATCGACAAAACCTTCTGGTTGTATCACATACAATCTTTCCTCAAGGAAACCGTCGAGGAAACAATGTTTTGACATCCTATGTGCCATATTTCATAAATAATGTAGAAACTACTAACATAACTCTAACAGACTTTTAGCATTGCTACGAGTGAGAAAGTCTCATCATAGTCAACTCTTTGATCTTGTCGGAAACATCTTTGCGACAAGTCGAGCTTTTCTTAATGGTGAATAGTCACCATCATCGTCTCTCTTCCTTTTAAAGATCCATGTTTACTAAATAGTCCTATGACCATCAAGTAGTTCTTCCAAAGTCTACACTTTGTTTCATACATGGATCCTCTCTCGGATTTCATGGCCTCCAGCCATTTGTCGTAATCGGGGCGCACCATCGCTTCTCCATAGCTCGTAGGTTCATTGTTGTTCAACAAAATGACCTCCAAGATAGGGTTATCGTACCACTATGCAGACGTACGCGACCTTGTCGACCTACGAGGTTTGTAGTAACTTGATCCGAAGCTCAATGATCACCATCATCATTTTCCACGTCAATTGGTGTAGGCGCCACAGGAACATCTTCCTGCGCCCTGCTACACACTGGTTGAAGTGACGGTTCACTAACCTTATCAAGTTCCACCACCCTCCCACTCAATTCTTTCGAGAGAAACCTTTCCTCGAGAAAGGACCTGTTTCTAGAAACAAACAATTTGCTTCCGGATCTGAGATAGGAGATGTATCCAACTGTTTTGGATATCCTATGAAGATGCATTTATCCACTTTGGGTTCAAGCTTATCAGACTGAAACTTTTTCACATAAGCATAGTAGCCCCAAACTTTCAAGAAACGACAACTTAGGTTTCTCCAAACCATAATCTATACTGTGTCATCTTAACGGAAATATGCGGCGTCCTATTTAAAGTGAATGCGGTTGTCTCTAATGCATAACCCATAAACGATAGTGGTAATTCGATAAGAGACATCATAGTATGCACCATATCAAATAGGGCGTGGCTATGACATTCAGACACATCACCACACTATGGTGTTACAGGTGGCATGAACTGAGAAACAATTTTCACATTGTCTTAACTGCGTACCAAAAACTCGTAACTCAGATATTCATCTCTATGATCATATCCTAGACAGTTTATCCTCTTCTCACGACGATCTTCACTCTGAAATAGCTTTGAACTTTTCAATATTTCAGACTTGTGATTCATCAAGTAAATACTCTTGTATCTACTCAAATCGTGAGTGAAGTAAGAACATAGTGATATCCACTGCGTGCCTCAGCACTTATTGGACTGCACACATCAAAAATGTATTACTCCCAACAAGTTACTCTCTTGTTTCATGTGGCATGATTTGCATGTCTCAAGTGATTTAAAATCAAGTGAATCCAAACGATCAATCCGCATGGAGTTTCTTCATGTGTTTATACCAACAGGTATGGTTTGCATGTCTCAAATGTTTCAAAAATGAGTGAGTACAAAGATCCATTAACATGGAGCTTCTTCATGCATTTTACAACAACATGACTCAAGTGGTAGTGCCACAACTAAGTGGTACTATCATTATTACTTTGTGTCTTTTGGCACCAATATTATGAACATGTGTAATACTACGATCGAGATTCAATAAACCATTTAGGGTAATTTATTCAAGCAAATAGAATAACTATTATTCTCTTTAAATGAATAATCGTATTGCAATAAACACGATCCAATCATGTTCATGCTCAACACAAACACCAAATAACAATTATTTAGGTTTTACCACCAATCCCGATGATAGAGGGAGCGTGCGATGTTTGATCACATCAACCTTGGAAATACTTCCAACACATATCGTCACCTCGCCTTTAGCTAGTCTCCGTTAATACCGTAGCTTTCATTTCGAGTTACTAATCACTTAGCAACTGAACTGGTATCCAATACCCTCGTGCTACTAGGAGTACTAGTAAAGTACACATCAATATCATGTATATCAAATATACTTCTGTCGACTTTGCCAGCCTTCTTATCTACCAAGTATCTAGGGTAGCTCCGCCTCAGTGATCGTTCCGCTCATAACAGAAGCACTTAGTCTCGGGTTTGGGTTCAATCTTGGGTTTCTTCATTAGAGCATCAACTGGTTTGTCGTTCCATGAAGTATCCCTTCTAGACCTTGCCCTTCTTGAAACTAGTGGTTTTACTAACCATCAACAATTGATGCTCCTTCTTGATTTCTACTTTCGCAGTGTCAAACATTGCGAATCGCTCAAGGATCATCATATCTATCCTTGATATGTTTATAGTTCATCTCGAAGCTCTAGCAGCTTGGTGGCAGTGACTTTGGAGAACCATCACTATCTCATCTCGAAGATTAAATCCCACTTGATTCAAGCGATCGTTGCACTTAGACGATCTGACCACACGCTCAACGATTGAGCTTTTCTCTTTTACTTTGTAGACAAAGAATCTTGTCGAAGGTCTCTTACATCTCAACAAGGGCATGAGCATGAAATCTCAATTTCATTTCTTAGAACATCCTTATGTTCCGCAACATTTTCAAAATGTCTTCGGTGCCTTGCTTCTAAGCCATTAAGTATTGCGCACGAAACTATCACGTAGTCATCAAAAACGTGTATGTCAGATGTTCGCAACATCCATAGACGACGCTTGAGGTGCAGCACACCGAGTGGTGCATTAAGGACATAAGCTTCTTGCGCAGCAATGAGGACAATCCTCAGTTTTACGGATTCAGTCCCCAAAGTTGCTACTATCAACTTTCAACTAAATTTTCTCTAGGAACATATAAAAACAGTAGAGCTATAGCGCAAGCTACATCATAATTTGCGAAGACCATTAGACTATGTTCATGATAATTTGTTCAATTAATCATATTACTTAAGAACTCCCACTCAAAAAGTTCATTTCTCTAGTCATTTGAGTGGTACATGATCCAAATCCACTATCTCAAGTCCGATCATCATGTGAGTCGAGAATAGTTTGAGTGGTAAGCATCTCTATGCTAATCATATCAACTAGACGATTCATGCTCGACCTTTCGGTCTCATGTGTTCCGAGGCCATGTCTGCACATGCTAGGCTCGTCAAGCTTAAGTCGAGTGTTCCGCGTGTGCAACTGTTTTGCACCCGTTGTATGTGAACGTTGAATCTATCACACCCGATCATCACGTGGTGTCCCGAAACGACGAACTGTCACAACGGTGCACAGTCGGGGAGAGCACAATTTCGTCTTGAAATTTTAGTGAGAGATTACCTCATAATGATACCGTCGTTCTAAGGAAAATAAGTTGCATAAAAGGATTAACATCACATGCAATTCATAAGTGACATGATATGGCCATCATCATGTGCTTCTTGATCTCCATCACCAAAGCACCGGCACAATCTTCTTGTCACCGGCACCACACCATGATCTCCATAAACATGTCGCCATCGGGGTTGCCGTGCTACTTATGCTATTACTACTAAAGCTACGTCCTAGCAATATAGTAAACGCATCTGCAAACACAAACGTTAGTTTAAAGACAACCATATGGCTCGTGCCGGTTGCTATACCATCGACGTGCAAGTCGATATTAACTATTATAACCTGATCATCTCATACATCCAATATATCATATCATGTCATTGGCCATATCATATCACAAGCATACCCTGCAAAAACAAGTTAGACGTCCTCTAATTTGTTGTTGCATGTTTTACGTGGCTGCTATGGGTATCTAGTAGATCGCATCTTACTTACGCAAAAACCACAACGGAGATGTGCAAATTGCTATTTAACCTCTCCAAGGACCGCCTCGGTCAAAACCAATTCAACTAAAGATGAAGAAACCGACACCCGCCAGTCATCTTTATGCAACGAGGTTGCATGTCAATCGATGAAACCAGCCTTTCGTAAGCGTACGAATAATGTCGGTCCGGGACGCTTCTATCCAACAATACCGCTGAATCGAGAAAAGACTAAGGAGGGCAGCAAATCAAACATCATTGTCCACAAAACCCTTTGTGTTCTACTCGAGATAACATCTACGCACGAACCTAGCTCATGATACCACTGTTGGAGAACGTTGCATGGGAAACAAAAAATTTCCTACGCACACATAGACCTATTGTAACGACTAAGATGCGGCCCTTTCCAATCTGGGGATCGAGGCCCCGAATTGGAAAGGAGCGCATCTAAGCATTTCGCAAACATGGTAACATAGCACATACATAATATCAACAGAATGACAATAAGGGATTCAATTGCCATCTCATAAATATATCAGAGTACATCACGCATTCAACCAAGGTAGTTCCGCTACAGACTACAAAACATGGGAAATGACTATGCTACCCTGCCTGCTGGCCCACGATCACGACCACGCCTCAATCTTCTGGACAGTTCACGTACACGCGGTCGGTCTCCTCATCGTATTGCCACGCCAGCTGCCTGCCGTCGAGATCACCTGCCTCGGGGGTACCTGAACCTATTGGTGTTGTGAAGGAATCTGTGAGCCACGGGGACTTAGCAATCTATGACCTCGGTGCCAGAACTAGTCAAGTTATTAGGTTGGTAAGGTGGAGTATTTAGGTTGCAGCATCCTAAGATTTATATGATGGCTATCTTACGTAGAACATAATGAAGGTGGTCTATACTAGCGGTCGATGATAGATGATCACTAAGTGATCCTGAACACCTGCCTACGTCAATCATAACCCCACCGTGTTCCCGATCGAAGAGAGATCTTCGAAGGGGACAGTCACGGTTACACACACAGTTGACAATTTTATTAGCTTATGTTTAAGTTATCTATTACCGGATGTTAACAAAATATTCCAAGTTGCCACATAACCGCGGGCACGTCTTTCCGAAAGATTAAACCCTGCAGGGGTGCTCCAACTAGTCCATCACAAACATACATGGGCCGCAAAGTAATCCTCTATCACGAATCTCATGATCTCGTCGGATTCCTTAGAGGAAAACCTCAACTCTCGGGAGAACCAAAGCTTCACCGGGATTCCTATACGCAAGATATATCGCTAAGGTAACACAAGACTAGCAGGACCTCCCATCGTGTCGACGACCCTGATAAGAGCCGCATATCTCAGTCTCAGGACACGACGGATGGAACTAGCGACGAGTACCAAACCTCAAGTTTCCTTGTGGTGGTCCCGCAGGCAGACCAGTTTGGACCAACACTCATGAGGAGCACTGGCTCGGGTTGTTGATTAAACATCCTCGGGGTGATCATTCCCTATGCAGAATATTATTAAGTAATTACCAAATTAACACCAATGTTGGGTCCTGCCGTACAAGTCTTAACACTACGCGATTTATCGAGGGGGTCCCCATAACAACCCCGAACATGTTAGGAGCGATCAATATGGAATCAAACACCAGTAGCCGGTAACTATGGCGGCAATAACGGAACAAACACCCGGCAAAAGGCTAGGCCTTCCGTTATTTACCAAGTATATAGGTGCATTAATTAAATAACATAATTAAGATAATGATATCAAGCTCATGTTATCTCATGAGGCAAAGCACATGCATCTAGCAACGCTAACATTAGTAGCTGAGCAAAGCCTACTTAGCCATTCAAGTTTGCTAGGAAGGGATAAGTGTTTGGGTTTCATGGCAATTCAGGAGGCAATTATTTTAGTGGTAGGCAGTGATCATAAGATGGAAGAAATGTAAACTAGCATAACAAGTCTAGAGATGGAATCAAGGTCATGTCATCTTGCGTGTGATATCCTCAGCTTGGAACTGTTCTTGATCGTCCTGCACGTACTCTCCCGAATCCACGTACTCGTTCTCCGATCCGGGTGCTACCCAACATAAGAATAACATCCAATGAACAACAGCACCTCAATATGCAACAAGCACATGCTGCATGACATGAATATGAGCATGCATCACTATTCTACTCACTAGCACAAGCATGAGAAGTAAATACATGTTCCTGGACATAACTGAATCCTAAGGTATTTTGACATGCATGAGAATGATATGATCAGATGCATCTCGTGAAAACGATGCAAAAGCATATAAAGAACATTACAATCGGAGCTACGGATCAACGGGAATCAACGAAACAAGATATGAAGAGCTACGTGTCCAATTCATCACAACACACTCAAATGGCACAAATCAGGTATTTCTAGCTTGCCAAGACATAAAACAATCCAACATGGATGGGGTGGAACAAGGAAGAACACCACTTCATCAACTAAACACTCACAAACATCAAAATGCCAAAACTACACAATCTGTCATAAACTGCATCATAGCACTTTGTGAGCTACATGCTAAGCACCTACAGACACCCAAATATGCCAAATAATATATGTGGATGTAGCTATCCAAGAGTACTACACGCACAAGAAAAAATCTCACACAAAGGATTTAAACACAGAAAGTTACAAGGCTGCAAACTTGCCCAAAAATATCAGATTTCAGGGACTTTGTGAAAATTCCAGATTCTCACTTTCTGTCTATGCTCTGAAGCATTTTGACAGCAGCCAAAACAATATCTACAGGACTCCAAATGGAATGAAAATTTACAGGGAGCTATACAAATATATCAGCTTCAACTTTCCAGTTGAAAGCTAAGGCTAGATCACAACACATTGACCTGCACAAGCTCATCTACATGAGAAGAAAATATAAACAAATTCTCAGATTTTCACTAATCTGGAATTTCAGCCACATGCCTATTTTGAATGGGCACAACTTGCACATGTGGATTCCTAAACATGAAATGAAACCAACATGTGGTAGAGGGGGTCACCCTCTACTACCACAACCAAGAACCAAACACATGGGCTCACCACAACTCATGGAACCAAGCTCTAAATGTAGAAGAAAAATGAAATATGTCGTCACCAGAAAATGTTCCAATGGCAAAATTAGTCTCACCAATGGATTCCTGGGATGATTCTACTCCAAAAACATATAAAATAACTATGCACTTGCTTGGAGCAAGTGTTCACAAACTAGGAAAGAAAATCTACATAGAATCCTATATAGTGAATACTACTACATCACATGTGCAAAAATCACTAGAGCAAAACCTACATAAGCATATACTCATGACCACAATATCAATGGTGCACATGAGGGGTAGACCTCATGCCTACGTGCCTTGGCACATCACCACCCATCACAAACAACAAGCAAACAAAAATAACACCTACACTATCAAGGGAGTATGCACACCCTCACATATGGACATGTGATGGTGCACACTCACACATGCACCACAAAGCATCACTTGGATGAGTGCCAACACACACACACCATCTGCACATGCTCTCTTATCCACTAGAACACATACATCACAACCTACACATGCTACACTACCATAGGACATCTATACACAATAATTCTACCATGCACACACCAAGATAACTATCTAAACACAGATTACACAAAGGTATGTGGAGAGGGGGAAACCCATCCACACACCTACACACTCCACCCTCACATCATAAACTAACACATGCTAGATATTCACACAAAGAGAGTGGAGTTCACACCTACATTCACTGACATGAGCATCAACACCCCAACTAACACAAACAACAAAACCTGAATAAGACACACCAGAGATAAACCTGGTGAATAAATCTGCACACAATCATTTGCAGCACAACCTAGAGAAGAAGAACACAGCAAGAAAGGGAAAAAATATAGAGGCCTAGGGGGTTCGAACCCAAGCCTCCCTGGCTAGTTACAACACCTGATCACCACTCTCCTAGAGGCCTAGTGCTTAACAGAATATGGGATCTAAATCAGTTAACACTGCTCTGCTGCACTGCTACTGCCAGGATTAAAATGCAACAAAAGGGGGAGGTGCATTCCCTGGGTCTCGAACCTTGGATCTCACGAGAACACACACGGTTACACACCACTGTGCTACGAAACGTTGCCTGACAGAGGGAAGGGCTGAATCTAGGTAACTTGGCCCAAGCACCTGGTGCTCTGCCTGGCACGCAGAGGTCGCCGGCGACAGGAAGGACGTCGGGGTTGGCCTGCTTCTACTGCTGCGCTACGAGGGGCTACACCCTACTGCTACTGAACTACTGCTACGCCACGTAATGCTACTGCAACTACACAGCATCCTCACGCACCTACACGCACGCACATCCACTACTGCAACTCGGGATAGGGTCGCGTAACTACCTCGGGTAGCCGGATCCATCGAGGAAGAAGGGAGGAGGAGATGACTGGCTCACCTAGGGAGGAAGAGAGGGCGATCGGAAGGGAAGAAGCCGGTTGGAGACGCCCTGAAGCAGATCCAAAGCTCCCTGCTGCAGAACCGAGGAAGTGGATGGAGTTCACTGGAGCCGCGGCGTGGACGAGATCCTGGCCGTCGTTGAGGTTGCTCCTCGACCTCAACGATGGCAGGAATGGAGCGCGGGGAGCATCCCCTCGCTCCTGGACATGGCGGAGGCACGGGACGTCGACGAGAGCGGGGGTAGATGCCGGCAGCGCTGCTCTCTCTCTCTCTCTGCTACCCTAGTCTACAGAGGCTTACCAGGAGGGGAGAAGAGAGATGGGGAAGGAGATGGTGGCGGCGCGAGATGGGGGAAGAGGGGAAAACCTAGGAGAGGGGAGAAGGCACGGATGCAAAAATATAGGGGGCCTCGACGTGTGTGCCTGACGGCGGCACTTCCTCTCTCTGTGCTGGCCTGAGGGGAAGGTGGCACGGTGCACGCGGCGTCAGGTGGAAGAAGGCAGTCGGCGAGCTAGGCTCTTGTGCGCGAAGAGGTAAGGGAATGGGCCGGCCTTGTGGGAGGGAGCCCACAGGGTGGCGCCACTTAAGGAAAAAACACTCTGGGCCTTTTCTATTAACAGGAAAAGCCACAGAAGAGATTAATGCACAGAAAAATCCAATGGGGATAAAAATACAACAAAAATACCCCTGGCCATGGAAAAATATAACCTATTTGAATAAAATAACAGAGATGTATTTGGGGCAACTAAATATTTACAAGACATCATTATCATTGCCTGTTTTATAATTAGTTGCACCTTTAAAACTTGTTTTCAAAATAGCAAACATACCCCTCCATATCCAACACAAAACCCGCTAACTCATAGGCATTTTTAAAACAGGAAAGGAAGAAGAGAATCTTGAGCTTGGGATAAAGGGTGGGGGAAGAGTTTTAAAACTTATGCAATCCAAAGTTTGATCCTACTAGCACAAGGCACACTTCACACAAGATTCATATCTCACATCACCACATAAGATCACATGAAATCACATGACTCAAAGCAACAACACCTGACACATGAAATGATATGATATGCATGCAAGTAAGGGAAGAAATAATAAGGAGACAACACATGAAATCATAGCACAAATAACTCTCATAGCATTGACAAGGTGGACCCACATAGGAAGGTTCCAAATAGGGAAGGTTACACATTTGGGGCATTACACCTATCATGGTGATGATCATCTACGAGAGGGACATTGGATCTACCTACCCTTGTGGATCGCCAGGCGGAAGCGTATATAACGCGGTTGATGTAGTGGAACGTTTCCGCGATTCAGATCGTCGTAGTCGTAGTATCTCATCATGATCCGTCCCGCGAACTTCATCACGATGCGTCCCTCGAACTTTATCACGATGCGTCTCGCGAACTTCATCACGATGCGTCCCACGAACTTCATCACGATCCTTCCCGATCTAGTGTCGAACGGACGGCACCTCCGCGTTCAGCACACGTACAGGTCGATGACCATCTCCACCTTATTGATCCAACAAGAGGGGGCGGAGAGGTATAAGAGTTCTCTGGCAGCGTGACGGCGCGCCGGTGGTGGTGATGATCTACTCCGGCACGGCTTCGCCTAAACTCCGCAGAAATACGATCTAGAGGAAAAACTGCATGGTACAGGGTCGAGCAGCACGTGGCAAAGTTATGTCTCAAAAACCCTCAATATCTCTAGTATATATAGGAGGGAGGGAGGGGAGGAGGCAGCCTCAAACCATCAAGGTTTGGCCGAAATTGGAGGTGGAGGAGTCCTACTCCAATCCTACTTGGAGTAGGATTCCACCTTCCCACTTGGAAACTCCTTCCACCTTGTGTTTTTTGCTTCTCAAACCTTATGGGCCTTAGTGGGAACTTATTCGAGCCCACTAGGGGTTGGTTTATCTCTTACCATAGCCCATGAGACCCCTTGGGGCGTGACATCCCTCCCGATGGTCCCCGGTGTTGGAATTATGCCCTATAGGCAATGATAAATAAGTTATTATTGTAATTCCTGTATCAAGATAATCGTTTATTATCCATGCTATAATTGTATTGAATGAAGACTTAGATACATGTGTGGATACATAGAGAAAAACACTATCCCTAGCAAGTCTCTAGTTGGCTAGCCAGTTGATCAAGGATAGTCAGGGTCTTCTGACTATGTACAAGGTGTTGTTGCTTGATAACTCGATCACATCATTGGGTGAATCATGTGATGGACTAGACCCAAACTAACAGACGTAGCATGTTGATCGTGTCATTTTGTTGCTACTATTTTTTGCATGTCAAGTATTTGTTCCTATGACCATGAGATCAAATAACTCACTGACACCGGAGGAATGCTTTGTGTGTATCAAACGTCGCAACGTAACTGAGTGACTATAAAGATGCTCTACAGGTATCTCCGAAGGTGTTCGTTGAGTTAGTATGGATCAAGACTGGGATTTGTCACTCCGTGTGACGGAGAGATATCTCGGGGCCCACTCGGTAATACAACATCACACACAACCCTTGCAAGCAATGTGACTTAGTGTAAGTCACGGGATATTGTATTACGGAACGAGTAAAGAGAATTGCCGGTAAATGAGATTGAAATGTCAAAAACTCCGTTCTTCGGAACAATGGAGCATGCAAGTGACTTCTTGGAAATCATACATACCGATGTGTGTGGTCCGATGAGTGTGGAGGCACGCGGCGGATATCGTTATTTTCTCACCTTCACTGACAATTTGACTAGATATGGTTATGTCTACTTGATGAAGCACAAGTCTGAAACATTTGAAAAGTTCAAGCAATTTCAGAGTGAAGTTGAAAATCATCGTAACAAGAAGATCATGTTCCTACGGTCTGATCGTGGGGGTGAATATCTGAGTTTCGAGTTTGGTGCTCACTTAAGACAATGTGGAATTGTTTCACAGTTGACACCGCCTGGAACATCACAGCGTAATGGTGTGTCCGAACGTCGTAATCGTACTTTATTAGAGATGGTGTGATCTATGATGTCTCTTTCTGATTTGCCGTTATCGTTTTTGGGTTATGCATTAGAAACAACTGCATTCACTTTAAATAGGGCACCATCGAAATCCGTTGAGACAACACCATACGAACTGTGGTATGGCAAAAGACCAAAGTTGTCGTTTCTTAAAGTTTGGGGATGTGATGCTTATGTCAAAAAGCTTCAGCCTGAAAAGCTGGAACCCAAAGCGGAAAAGTGCGACTTCATAGGTTACCCAAAAGAGACAGTTGGGTACACCTTCTATCTCAAATCCGAGGGCAAAGTGTTTGTTGCTAAGAACGGAGCTTTTCTCGAGAAGGAGTTTCTCTCGAGAGAATTGAGTGGGAGGAAGATAGAACTTGATGAGGTTGTCGAACCTCTCATCCCTCTGGATGGTGGCGCAGGGCAAGGGGAAACCCCTGTCGTTGCGACGCCGGTTGAGGAGGAAGTTAATGATGATGATCATGTAACTCCGGATCAAGTTCCTATCGAACCTCGCAGGTCGACGAGACCGCGTACTACTCCAGAGTGGTACGGTAATCCTATCTTATCAATTATGTTGTTAGACAACAATGAGCGTGCGAATTATGAAGAAGCAATGGTGTGCCCGGATTCCAACAAATGGTTGGAGGCCATGAAGTCCGAGATAGGATCCATGTATGAAAACAAAGTGTGGACTTTGGAAGTATTACCTGAAGGCCGCAAGGCTATTCAGAACAAATGGATCTTTAAGAAGAAGACGGACGTTGACGATAATGTGACCGTTTATAAAGCTCGACTTGTGGCAAAGGGTTTTTCACAAGTTCAACGGATTGACTACAATGAGACATTCTCACCCGTAGCGATGCTTAAGTTCGTCCGAATCATGTTAGCAATAGCTGCATTTTTCGATTACAAAATCTGGCAGATGGATGTCAAAACGACGTTCCTTAACGGTTTCCTTAAGGAAGAGTTGTATATGATGCAACCCGAAGGTTTTGTCGATCCTAAAAATTCTAACAAAGTGTGCAAGCTCCAGCAATCCATTTATGGACTGGTGCAAGCATCTCGGAGTTGGAATAAACGCTTTGATGAGGTGATCAAAGCATCTGGGTTTATACAAGTGGTTGAAGAATCTTGTATTTACAAGAAAGTGAGTGTGAGATCTGTGGCGTTTCTAATATTATATGTGGATGACATATTGCTGATTGGAAACAACGTGGAGTTTTTGCAGAGCATAAAGGATTACTTGAATAAAAGTTTCTCTATGAAGGACCTAGGAGAAGCTGCTTACATTCTAGGCATTAAGATCTATAGGGATAGATCGAAACGCCTGATAGGACTATCACAAAGTACATACCTTGATAAAGTTTTGAAGAGGTTCAAAATGGAACAGTCCAAGAAGGGGTTCTTGCTAGTTTTACAAGGTACGAGATTGAGTAAGACTCAGTGCCCAGCAACTGATAAAGAAAGAGAGCATATCAGCACCGTCCCCTATGCTTCGGCCATAGGTTCTATCATGTATGCAATGTTGTGCACTAGACCGGATGTTAGCCTGGCCATAAGTATGGCAGGCAGGTTCTAGAGTAATCCAGGAGTGGATCACTGGACGGCGGTCAAGAATATCCTGAAGTACCTGAAAAGGAGTAAGGAGATGTTTCTCGTGTATGGAGGTGACGAAGAGCTCGCCGTAAAAGGTTACGTCGATGCAAGCTTTGACACAGATCCGGACGACTCTAAGTCGCAGACCGGATACGTATTTATTCTTAATGGGGTGCGGTAAGTTGGTGCAGTTCCAAGCAAAGCGTCGTAGCTGATTCTACATGTGAAGCGGAGTACATGGCTGCCTCGAAGGCGGCTAAGGAGGGTGCCTGGATGAAGCAGTTCATGACGGACATTGGAGTGGTGCCGAGCGCACTGAATCCGATAACCCTGTTTTGTGACAGCACGGGTACCATTGCCTTAGCAAAGGAACCACGGTTTCACAAGAAGACAGAACATCAAACGACGCTTCAACCTCATCCGCGACTACGTTGAGGAGGAGGACGTGAATATATGCAAAGTGCACACGGATCTGAATGTGGCAGACCCGCTGACTAAACCTCTTCCACGGCCAAGCATGATCAACAGCAGAACTATATGGGTGTTAGATTTATTACAATGTAATTCGCATGGCGATGTGAGGGCTAGATTATTGATTCTAGTGCAAGTGGGAGACTGTTGGAATTATGCCCTAGAGGCAATGATAAATAAGTTATTATTATAATTCATGTATTAAGATAATCGTTTATTATCCATGCTATAATCGTATTGAATGAAGACTTAGATACATGTGTGGATACATAGACAAAACAGTGTCCCTAGCAAGCCTCTAGTTGGCTAGCGAGTTGATTAAGGATAGTCAGGGTCTTTTGACTATGTACAAGGTGTTGTTGCTTGATAACTGGATCACATCATTAGGTGAATCATGTGATGGACTAGACCAAACTAATAGACGTAGCATGTTGATCGTGTCATTTTGTTGCTACTGTTTTCTGCGTGTCAAGTATTTATTCCTATGACCATGAGATCATATAACTCACTGACACCGGTGGAATACTTTGTGTGTATCAAACGTCGCAACGTAATTGGATGACTATAAAGATGCTCTACAGGTATCTCCGAAGGTGTCCGTTGAGTTAGTATAGATCAAGACTGGGATTTGTCACTCCGTGTGACGGAGAGGTATCTCGGGGCCCACTCGGTAATACAACATCACACACAAGCCTTGCAAGCAATGTGACTTAGTGTAAGTCACGGGATCTTGTATTACGGAACGAGTAAAGAGACTTGTCGGTAAACGAGATTGAAATAGGTATGGCGATACTGACGATTGAATCTCGGGCAAGTAACATACCGAAGGACAAAGGAAATGGCATACGGGATTATATGAATCCTTGGCACTGAGGTTCAAATGATAAGATCTCCGTAGAATATGTAGGATCCAATATGGGCATCCAGGTCCCGCTATTGGATATTGACCGAGGAGTCCCTCGGGTCATGTCTACATAGTTCTCAAACCCGCAGGGTCTGCACACTTAAGGTTCGGCGTTGTTTTATGCGTATTTGAGTTACATGGTTGGTTACCGAATGTTGTTTGGAGTCCCGGATGAGATCACGGATGTCACGAGGGTTTCCGGAATGGTCCGAAGATGAAGATTGATATATAGGATGACCTCATTTGATTACTGGAAAGTTTTCGGAATTACCGGGAATGTACCGGGAGTGACGAATGGGTTCCGGATGTTCACCGGGGGAGCAGCCCACCCCGGGGAAACCCATAGGCCTTAGGGGTGCCGCACCAGACCTTAGTTCCCTCCCTCCTATATATATTGAGGTATTAGGGCTGATTTGAGACAACTTTGCCACGGCAGCCCGGCCACATACCTCCATGGTTTTTCCTCTAGATCGCGTTTCTGCGGAGCTCGGGCGGCGCCCTGCTAAGATTAGATCACCACCAACCTCTGGAGCGCCGTCACGCTGCCGGAGAACTCATCTACCTCTCCGTCTATCTTGCTGGATCAAGAAGGCCGAGATCATCATCGAGCTGTACGTGTGTTGAACACGGAGGTGCCGTCCGTTCGGCACTTGATCGGAGCGGATCGTGGGACGGATCGCGGGACGGATCGTGGGACGGTTCGCGGGGCGGATCGAGGGACGTGAGGACGTTCCACTACATCAACCGCGTTTATTAACGCTTCTGCTATGCGATATACAAGGGTACGTAGATCGGAAATCCCCTCTCGTAGATGGACATCACCATGATAGGTCTTCGTACGCGTAGGAATTTTTTTGTTTCCCATGCGACGTTCCCCAACACTAATGCATATGAAAGTGGCTAGACTAGTGAGGCATGCTTCCTTCTTCACACGTGCATCATATTGGGTGTTGCATTATGTGTTGCCGGTGTTTATTTGGTGTTATCTTATCTTGGGTAGCACCGGGAACGGAGAGCGAGTACGTGGATTCTAGAGAGTTCGTGCAGGAAGAACAAGAGCAGTTCCACACTCAAGAAATCACAGGCAAGATGACCGTGACCTCTACACTGCTTCTAGCTTTGTTATGCTTAGAGATATGTTTTCTTCGTTACATGCTCGCTACCTACCACATGATATAAATGCCACATGTCTTTGCCATGAACACCAAACACTTCCCTATCCTAGCAAATATTGTTTGGCTAAGTAGGCTTGCTCAACCTCTAATGGATAGCTTTGCTAGTTGCAGGTGCCAGTTGGTCCATGTGATAACATGGGCATGTTGATATCATTATGTTTAAACTGCTATTTAATAAATGCACCTATATAGTTGGTAAATAACGGAAGGCCTAGCCTTTTGTCAGGTGATTTCTTCCCTTGTTGCTGCCTTAGTTTCGGCTACCGGTGTTTGATTCCATAACTGATCACTCCTAACACGTTCGGGGTTATTATGGGGACCCCCTTGATAAATCGTGTAGTGTTAAGGCTTGTCTGGCAGGACCCAACTTTGGTTTTAATTGCTATAACTTAATAATTAAATGCATAGGGAATAACTACCCCGAGGAATCTAATCAACCCCCGGGCCAATGATCCTCATGAGTGTTGGTCAACCCACCTAGCAGTTGGCGATGCCACCTCGGGGCAACCCGAGTCGTTTGGTTATCGTCCACTATGCATAGACGGTTGTGTCCTGAGAACGAGATATGTGGCTCCTATCGGGTTCGTCGACACACCGGGTTGTCTTGCCAGATTTGTCTTACCTTAGTGATATATCTTGCGCATTGGAATTCCGGTGAAACTTTGGGTCTCCTCAAAGTGGAGGTTTTGCTCTTAGGAATCTGACGAGGTCATGAGTTTCGTGATAGAGGATTACTATGCGGCCTGTGGTAATTTGTAATGGACTAGTTGGAGCACCCTGCAGGGTTAAATCTTTCGGAAAGCCGTGCCCGCGGTTATGTGGCAAATATGGATATTTTGTTAACATCCGGTTCTAGACAACTTAAAGTAGTTCTAATAATACTGCCAACTGTGTGCGTAACCGTGACTATCTCTTTCGAAGATCGTTCTCCGATCGAGAACACGGTGGGGTTATGTGTGACGTAAGTAGGTGTTCAGGATCACTTAGTGATCAATCTAGTGTTCGACCGACTTGCGTAGACCACAATATGTTTACTCTGAACGTCGTAAGGTAGCCACCAAATATGCTTAGGTTGCTGCAAAAACCCATACACTTAACCTTTCTCACCCATTAACTCGGCTAGATTCGATACCAAGGTCATTCGATTGCTGAGTCCTCGTGGCTCACGGTTTACTACAAACACCCACAGGTACATGTACGCCTAATGCAGGAGATCCTGATGTCAACCAGCTGAAGTGGGAGTTTGATGAGGACTCTGGCAGATTGTACGTGACTTACCCGGAGGACTAGAGGCCATGGCCGTGATCGTGTGGCCAGCATGCGGGATTTCATAGCTTTATCTGTTTTCATGTTGTCCGTAGCTGGACTAAAATATGCTCTGAATAATGTGTGCGTGTAAGCTATATGCTATATTCTTATCATATGGTAAGTGTATGCCCTACTTGTCACTCTTTCACTTTTGTAATGTTATGATTATCTCGCTTGCGAAACGTTTAGATGCGCCCCTTTCCCTTTTGAGGCCTCACCCCCAAATAAGGAAATGGCCGCATCTTAGTCGTTACATTTGTAATGGACTAGTTGGAACACCCCTGCATGGTTTAATCTTTCGAAAAGCCGTGCCTGCGGTTATGTGGCAAATATGGATATTTTGTTAACATCTGGTTCTAGAGAACTTAAAGTAATTCTAATAAATTGCCAACTGTGTGCGTAACCGTGACTGTCTCTTTCGGAGATTGTTCTCTGATCGAGAACATGGTGGGGTCATGTCTGACGTAAGTAGGTGTTCAAGATCACTTATTGATCAATCTAGCCTTCGACCGACTTGTGTAGACCACCATATTTTTACTCTGATCATCGTAAGGTAGCCACCATATATGCTTAGGTTGCTGCAAACCCATACACTTAACCTTCCTCACCCATTAACTCGGCTAGATTCGATACCAAGGTCATTCGATTGCTGAGTCCTCGTGGCTCACGGTTTACTAAAAACACCCACAGGTACAGGTACGCTTGATGCAGGAGATCCTGATGACAGCCAGCTGAAGTGGTAGTTCGATGAGGACTCTGGCAGACTCTACGTGACTTATCCGGAGGACTAGAGGCCGTGGTCGTGATTGTGGGGCCAGCATGCGAGATTTCATAGCTTTATCTGTTTTCGTGTTGTCCGTAGCTCGACTAAACCATGTTTTGAATAATGTGTGCTTGTAAGCTATATGCTATATTGTTAACAAATGGCAAGTGTATGCCCTACTTGTCACTCTTTCTGTTATGTAATGTTATGATTATCTCGCTTGCGAAACGTTTGGATGCGCCCCTTTCCCTTTTGAGGCCTCGCCCCCAAATAAAGAAAGGGTCGCATCTTAGTCGTTACATGTGGCTCTTCTAGCCACCTCCCGAATCTTCCAGGGTCTCTTTATGTCCAAAAATAACCCCCATAAATTTTCATCGTGTTCGAACTTCGTTTGGTACTGCTTCTATGAAAAGGTCAAAAAACATGCAAAAACAAGAACTATCAATGGTACCGAGTTAATAGGTTAGTCCGAGAAAATGATATAAAATAGCACTAATAATTGCATATAAAGCATCCAAGACTGATAATATAATAGCATGAAATAATTAAAAAGTATAGATATGTTGGAGATGTATCATGAAGCCACCGCTTCTAGTATGACAGTGACACCTTTCACATGCCCTTTGTATTGCCCTTGCCAAGAAAAATGGTAATATAGATTGAATGTGGTTGAAGTGCAAGAAGTGTCCATTTGCCGCAGTGCATTCCCGCTAAGATGAGAACCCAAGCTTGCCAAGAACATTCCGTTTGCGTTCAAAGTATGCGTCATATGTTACCACTTCCTCCCTAATATGATTAAACACATGTCTCACCATACGGAATCAAAGACGAAGTTGATGTGGTTTGTAGAGCGCGCCATTCTCAAAGTAATCAGCATAGAGCATGGTGTGACCGCTCTTCCTGTTGTGGTTCAAGGCCGAAGAATGACCCGAGACTAATCTCCTAAATCAAGGCCGATATCTAGCAATGTGGTCATTGATGACCATGCAACCACCACAATGTCTTTGTCATCCGAGGACGAATCATCCGATGAACAAATGAAGTTCTGAAAAAAATACTCATCCTCATTATCCATGGTAGCCTGTGAGTAAAGTATCGAACACCTTACAGTCGTGGTAGAGACACGGACTGGAAGAACACCTCGAGCTCCCCCTCATAGGCATCACTCAAGGTTGGCGTTTACAGAGGTGCCATGCGGCTATGAAACACCTGTCAGAAGGTGTTAAGGTCGATGGGCATCGTCGACGACCGTAGCTTATTTACATCGGAAGAGCCACAAACATCAATAAAATTTCCTCCGAAACTGTTGCGTGGGGCCGGCTATGGCATGAGGATGATGTTGTTTGGACGACCTCGCAAGAAAGCGAGGAACGCGATGGAAGAAAAATGGGTGCGGGTGAAGGCAACCTCGATGATGGGTCTAGAGGAAGGAACACCGAAAAGAGAATATTAGGATGTGGGTCCTCGACGGAAGTACCGGCCAATACCGCCTGACCACAGACTGTCCGATTTACATCCGAAATGGATCAAAAGTGCAAGATAAGGCCAACTCTAGCACGCGACCCCATCCGGTCCGGGTGCGTCCGTTTGGGGGTAAAACAGACGAATAGCGCGGCCCAACGCATGACCCCAAACGGACAAATGTCTGTTTTTGGTCCGTTTTTGACCCATTCCTAGCCCAAACTTGCGCGACGTTTGGAGAGAAACGGACAACACGCGGACGGGCGGGACGCACGCCCATGTCCTCCCCTGGCCCGCCTGTCGGGGACTCTGCCGATTCATTCCCCCAAGCCTCCACCGGCCCCTCCCCGCCCAACCCCGCCATCGGCGCCACCACTATTATCCGGCGGCCTCCTCGCTGATCGCCCCTGGCCGTCCATACCAAACCACGTCTCACCATGTCCGCCACCACGACGGCGCTTTGGTAGTATTGTGGCCGTCGATCGGAGGAGTTTTGGCCGTCGCCGTCGGATCCGGTCGAAGAGGGGATACGACCGTCAACGACGACCATCGACAATGATAACTCCCGTCGGGGGTGCTATAGAGCGACCTCTAGCTGGCTGCCATGTGCCCCCGCTGCCTTGAGGTGATTCGCGGCCTCTTCGCCATAACGGCCGCAAGGTGTTTGACACTTTGCCCACAGAGGCATGGACAGTGGAGATGATTTTTCTTCAACCACTTCATGTGTTCATCGGATGATTCGTCCTCGGAGGACGAATAACTTGTGGTGGCTGCACTGGTCGTTCATGACCACATTCAAAGGCAGTGGCCTTGGTACATGGGTAGTGCCTGGCCGTGCGCCCAACCTGAACCACCAGAGAGAGAGAGAGGCCACGCCTTGCTCTATGCTCATTACTTTGAGAATGACGCACTCTTCAAGCTGGAGAAATTCCATCGTCGTTTTCGTATGTCAAGGCATGTGTTCAATCGCATCCGTGAGGGAGTAGTTCAGCATGACCCATTCTTTGAATGCAAAATGGATGCCCTTGGCAAGCTTGGATTCTCCTTTTATCAGAAATGCACCGCTGCCATTCGCATGCCTGCATATGGAATTCCACGCAATCTTGTGGATGAGTACGTGCGCATGAGTGAGCCCACATGTCTGATGTTAATGTACAACTTCTGCAAGGCCGTGGTAGCGGTGTTTGGCCCCGAGTACTTGAGGTAGCCAAATGTCGCTCACACAAAAAGGTTGTTGGTGATCAACTGTCACGCCCAAGATGCGACCCTATCCTCAATTTGGCACGAAGGCCTCATCAGGGATAGAAGCGCATCTCGTCGTGTCGCAAGAATGGATATCATTACAAGTACATGTACTGAAAATAAGAGATATATAATAGAATTGGCTTACACTCGCCACAAGCTACATCAGAGTCACATCAGTACATTACATAATCATCAAGAGTAAGAGCAGGGTCCGACTACGGACGAAAACAAACGAGAAAAGAAGAACGAAGTCCATCCTTGCTATCCCAGGCTGTCGGCCTGGAACCCATCCTAGATTGATGAAGAAGAAGAAGAAGAAGCAACTCCAAATGAACAATCAACGCGCTCGCGTCAAGTGACCTTTATTTGTACCTGCAACTGGTATTGTAGTAACCTGTGAGCCACATGGGACTCAGCAATCTCATTTCCAAAGGTATCAAGACTAGCAAAGCTTAATGGGTGAGGCATGGTTAAGTGGTGAGGTTGCAGCAGTGACTAAGCATATATTTGGTGGCTAAACTTACGAGTACAAGAAAATAAGAGGGGGGTGATCTACGCATAGCGGACGTGATCTAATAATGATTAAATGAATGATCCTGAACACCTACCTACGTCAGACATAACCCCATCGTGTTCTCGATCGGAGAAGGAACTCATGAGAGAGACATTCACGGTTACGCACATGGTTGGCATATTTTTAATTAAGTTATCTTCAAGTTATCTAGAACCAGTGTTAAACAAAGTTTCCACGTTGCCACATAACCGCGGGCACGGCTTTCCGAAAGATTTAACCCTGCAGGGGTGCTCCAACTAGTCCATCACAAATTACCACAAGCCGCATAGAAATCCTCAATCACGAAGCTCGCGATCTCGTCGGATTCCCTAGTGGAAAACCTCAACTCTGAGATTACCCAAAGCATCACCGGAATCCCGATGCACAAGATATCTCGTCAAAGGTAAAACTAATCCAGCAAGGCCGCTCGGCGTGTCGACGATCCCGATAGGAGCCGCGTATCTCGTTCTCAGGACACGACGGATAAGCACATCGTACGGTGGCCTGATAGAAATCTCCCGAGTTGCCCCGGGTTGGCCCCGCAAATGGCTCTAGTTTTGGACCAGCACCAACAACACTGGCCCCCCATGTATTATGTGAAATTACTCCTCGGGTTCATGACGCCCTATGCTTTCACTATTAACAAGTTATTATGTTGGGCAAATGTAGAACCAATGTTGGGCCTTGCCAGACCAGCTTTAATCTAAAACGAATTATCAAGGGGGTCCCCATAACAACCCCGATCGTGTTAGGAGCGCTCAATTATGGAACATAACACCGATAGCCGAAACTAAGGGGGCAAAGGTGGAACAAAACACCAGGCTAGAAAGGCCGAGCCTTCCACCTTTTACCAAGTATATAGGTGCATTAAATTAAATAGCATTAATAGGGTGATATAACAAGGAACGCATGTTATCACATGGAAGCAATGCACCTGCAACTAGCAACGCTAACAACAGGGTTAAGCAAGCAGTAACATAGCCAAACAGTGGTTTGCTAGGTCGAACAGATTGAAGGTTATCATGGCATTGTTGAGAGGCTGATATTTAACAAGTGGTAGGCAATGAGACATAAGCGACAGAAGCGATAAAACTAGCATGGCAATGATAGTAATGGTATCTGGGGAAATGGTCATCTTGCCTGAGATCCCGCTTGGAAGAAGAACAACTCCGTGAAGTCGGCGAACCAACGTAGTCGAACAGGTCCTCACATTCCGACACGCTTGCGGAACTCTATCGAGACGGGCAAACCGGAAACAAACATCAACACAAATATTCACCACACGATACACAACATGATGCATAACCTACAATGATGCATGATCAGATCAAAATGCAAGGGATGGCATGGCAATTCACCTCACACAAACACTACACATTAAATGAAGCTCGATATGCAACGGGTTGCATATCGACGAAACTCCACAATTAATTATTTAATTCACTCCCGATTATTTACACGGGGCAATACTAAATGTTGTTAACATGGCAAGGGGTGAGCGATGATCCTACATGACATCCTAGTCGGGTAACACGCAAAACATAGATCGGAGTTACGGCACAAGAAACATCCAACACACGGTATTGTTGGGGAACGTCGCATGGGAAACAAAAAAATTCCTACGCGCACGAAGACCTATCATGGTGATGTCCATCTACGAGAGGGGATGTTCGGTCTACGTACCCTTGTAGACCACACATCAGAAGCATTAAGAAACGCGGTTGATGTAGTGGAACGTCCTCACGTCCCTCGATCAACCTCGCGAACCGTCCCGCGATTAGTCCCACGATCTAGTGCCGAACGGACGGCACCTCCGCGTTCAGCACACGTACAGCTTGATGATGATCTCGGCCTTCTTGATCCAGCAAGAGAGACGGAGAGGTAGATGAGTTCTCCGGCAGCGTGACGGTGCTCCGGAGGTTGGTGGTGATCTTATCTCAGCAGGGCTCCGCCCGAGCTCCGCAGAAACGCGATCTAGAGGTAAAACCGTGGAGATATGTGGTGGGGCTGCCGTGGCAAAGTTGTCTCAAATCAGCCCTAAAACCCTATATATAGGAGGGAGGGAGGGGAGGAGGCAGCCCCAAGCCCTCAAGGTTTGGCCGAAATTTGAGGTGGAGGAGTCCTACTCCAATCCTACTTGGAGTAGGATTCCACCTTCCCACTTGGAAACTCTTTCCACCTTGTGTTTTTCCCTTCTCAAACCTTATGGGCCTTAGTGGGAACTTATTCCAGCCCACTAGGGGTTGGTTTATCTCTTCCCATAGCCCATGAGACCCCTTGGGGCGTGACACCCCTCTCGATGGTCCCCGTCACCCCTCCCGGCACTCCCGGTACACTACCGATGAGCCCGAAACTTTTTCGGTAATGCCCGGAAACTTTCCGGTAACCAAATGAGGTCATCCTATATATCAATCTTCGTCTCCGGACCATTCTTGAAACCCTCGTGACGTCCGTGATCCCATCCGGGACTCCGAACAACATTCGGTAACCAACCATATAACTCAAATACGCATAAAACATCGTCGAACCTTAAGTGTGCACACCCTGCGGGTTCGAGAACTATGTAGACATGACCCGAGGGACTCCTCGGTCAATATCCAATAGCGGGACCTGGATGCCCATATTGGATCCTACATATTCTGAAGATCTTTATCGGTTGAACCTCAGTGCCAAGGATTCATATAATCCCGTATGTCATTCCCTTTGTCCTTCGGTATGTTACTTGCCTGAGATTCGATCGTCAGTATCCGCATACCTATTTCAATCTCGTTTACCGGCAAGTCTCTTTACTCGTTCCGTAATACAAGATCCCGCAACTTACACTAAGTCACATTGCTTGCAAGGCTTGTGTGTGATGTTGTATTACCGAGTGGGCCCCGAGATACCTCTCCGTCACACGGAGTGACAAATCCCAGTCTCGATCCATACTAACTCAACTAACACCTTCGGAGATAGCTGTAGAGCATCTTTATAGTCACCCAGTTACGTTGCGACGTTTGATACACACAAAGCATTCCTCCAGTGTCAGTGAGTTATATGATCTCATGGTCATAGGAACAAATACTTGACACGCAGAAAACAGTAGCAACAAAATGACACGATCAACATGCTACGTCTATTAGTTTGGGTCTAGTCCATCACATGATTCTCCTAATGATGTGATCCTGTTATCAAGTAACAACACTTGCCTATGGCCTAGAAACCTTGGCCATCTTTGATCAACGGGCTAGTCAACTAGAGGCTTACTAGGGACAGTGTTTTGTCTATGTATCCACACAAGTATTGTGTTTCCAATCAATACAATTCTAGCATGGATAATAAACGATTATCATGAACAAAGAAATATAATAATAACTAATTTATTATTGCCTCTAGGGCATATTTCCAACAGTCTCCCACTTGCATTAGAGTCAATAATCTAGTTCACATCACCATGTGATTCCAACGAATCCAACACCCATATAGTCATGGGGTCTCATCACGTCTTGCTCATGAGAGAGGTTTTAGTCAACGGTTCTGAAATTTTCAGATCCGTGTGTTCTTTACAAATCTTTATGTCATCTTATAGATGCTGCTACTATGTGCTATTCGGAAATACTCCAAATATCTACTCTACTATACGAATCTGTTTCACTACTCATAGTTATTCGGATTAGTGTCAAAGCTTACATCGACGTAACCCTTTACGACGAACTATTTAACCACCTCCATAATCGAGAAAAATTCCTTAGTCCATCAGTTACTAAGGATAAATTTTGACCGCTGCTAGTGATTCAATCATGGATCACTCTCTGTACCTCTCAACAGACTTGCTGCAAGGCACACATCAGGTGCGGTACTCAGCATGGCATACTTTAGAGTCTACGGCTATGGCATAGAAGACGACCTTCGTCTATTCTCTTTATTCTGCCGTGGTCGGGTTTTGAGTCTTACTCAAATTCACACCTTACAACGCAACCAAGAACTCCTTCTTTGCTGATCTATTTTGAACTCCTTCAAAACTTGTCAAGGCATGCATCTTGTTGAAACTTCCATTAAGCGCTTTCGATCTATCTCCATAGATCTTTGATGCTCAACGTTCCAGTAGCTCAATCCAGGTATTCCTTTGAAAACTCCTTTCAAACAACCTTGTATGCTTTACAGAAATTCTACATTACTTCTGATCCACAATATGTCAACCACATATACTTATCAGAAATTCTATAGTGCTCCCACTCACTTCTTTGGAAATACAAGTTTCTCATAAACCTTGTACAAACCCAAAATCCTTGATCATCTCATCAAAGTGTATATTCCAACTCCGAGATGCTTGCACCAGTCCATTTAAGGATCGCTGGAGCTTGCATACTTGCTAGTATCTTTAGGATCGACAAAACCTCATGGTTGTATCTCATACAATGTTTGCTCAAGGAA